>NW_022631099.1:3673694-3920026 GCF_010015895.1 Lontra canadensis | reverse complement strand
AAAAAAAAAAAAAAAAAAAGAGGGGCACCTGGATGGCTCAGTGGGTTAAGCCTCTGCCTTGGACTCAGGTTGTGATCTCAGGGTCCTGGGATTCAGCCCCGCATCAGGCTCTCTGCTCGGCGGGGAGCTTCCCTTCCTCTCTCTCTGCCTGCCTCTCTGCCTACTTGTGATGTCTGTCAAATAAATAAATAAAATCTTTAAAAAAAAAAAAAAGTTATGTCCTCTTGAGCCTTCCTTTTTCCACTTACAGTGTCTCTAGATCTCTCTACCGGTCCTCTCAAGGAGTGGCTTCTACACTTCCCTTCCCCGGGCTGCCTCCCCATGCTGTGTACCAGTCTCCTCCTGAGATTTCCACTCCCGCCACTCAGGCTGCAGGTGGCTGGGAATGGGCCTCTTCACCACCAGAATCCAGAAACAAAACACAGGGAGCGGAGACAACGCCCTCAGAAGTTGCCAGGGACCTTAGGGAAGGGCTCCATCCCCCACACAGAAGCCCACCTGTTGTGTATCCACTCCTAGATTCCTCCCTGGCTTCTCCTAATAAAGGCCAGGTTAGGAAGGAGCAACATTAATTAGTTATAAATTGAAAGCTATTACCATAATAATGAAAAGAAGAGTGAATGCAAAATCCCCTTCTTTCACTGTGGTATTTACAAAAGAAAGATTAATAAGGTAATTTTACCCCCAAATCTACAAAGAGCTCAGCAGATGGAGCAAATAGAAGGGAAGGTGGAGGGAGGGCCTCTGGATTTCCCTTCTGATCTCCAGTTGTCCCAGTGGCCGAGGGCGAGGTGCTGGAACAAGTACACGGCGGCGAGGGCACCATCTCACCTGCTGGGCCCTGGACAGGATCCTAGGGTGACCCCTCAAACTCACCACCCCACAGTGCAGCCCCCCCCCACTTCTGCCACCCCAGGGACACATCCTTGTGACTCGGCGGGGAGGATTCGGGGCACCTGTTTGCGTGAAGGACTAAGCTCTCTCAGTACCTGCACAAGGCCAGGGACAGAAACGACAGCTTTCTCCCCGTTTTACAAAGCATTTGTAAAGCAGGCTCACAGGAGGAAATGGCAAACACGCCAGGACATCATGGCTGGACGAGGGAAGCGGCGAGTCAAGGCAAGGCTTCGTGAGCTCTGCCCCCCACACCACACTGCAGAAGGCACACCCACCACGCCATCTTTCTATCTGCTTCTGTTTGGCCAAAACTCTTCCCCTGGCCCTGGTACCTTGTCTTTCAACTCCAGCCCTCAGAGTTAGAAGATCCTTAGAGAGCCCCACATCTGGCCTACCCACCTGGCCAACACGTATGGCTAAACAGGGTCACATATGTCCCGAGGCTTCTCCCCATCCCCAGCCCCCACGACCCTCAGACCTGTGCCACTCCACTCCAATAATATGCCCACACCACAATTTGGAGCCACTTGGAAAGGAGAAGAGAGGAAGTTAGAACCAAAGACCCTGAGTTCCTGCTAGGTGTGCTAGCCTTTCAACCTCTGCACCTCACATTCCTATCTGTAAAATGGGCTTATGGCAGGACAACCTCATGGACGGTGTCCGAGGATAAAGGAGGTCATGTCAGCCAGCGATCAGTAAACTCGCTTTGTCAAAGGCCAGACAGTAGCAACTTCAGACATGGCAGACTCTGGTCTCTGTCACGACGACTCAACTTTGTCCCGGCTACATGAGAGCAGCCAAGCCAACACATGGCTGGGTTCCAGTAGAGTGTTACAGAAAAAATGGGCAACAGGCTAGGTGTGGCGGGCAAGCCAACCCCTGATTTAGGCAAAGTAAGCGGCAAAGGCTAAGTCTCAACGAATGAGAGCTACGATGCAAGTAATTATGCTCAGTACTACCACGACTACTGTTCAAGGTCAACCAGCTTCAAGAGGCATTTGGACCCAGCCCCACAGCTAGAGAAGCAGATTAGGAGGAAGGGGAGGGACAGCTGGTCACCAACCATGTCACAGGCCCTCAACACTAGGGGAGGCTCACGTGCCTGATCAAGGGTGGGGTTCACTAGAAGAAATCCCCTAAGTTTGCACAAGAAAGGGGACACTCGCAGCCGCCACTGGCCTCAACCATGGCCCCCAGGGGCCTCAAAGGCTTTCACTTATTCCACATAGTTTTCTAAGGCACTGTTCCAAGCATTTTGGAGGTATCACAAAAGGCCAAATAAACCCAAATGCCACTCTCTGGGGGGCTGGGCTTGGGCACCCAACTCCAGCCCTGAGACCAGTGCAAAGTCAGACCAGGACCTTCCACGTCCCTACCCCTCTGGTGTGCAAACCGCAGCAGGCCGTTTCAGTATTTCTTCTTGTAAGTAGAACCCGAGAGGCAACAAGACCACCATCTTCCTCAACACCATCCAGGAAATGGGCCAAAGCCTCACCATGAGCACCTTCAAGTTTCAAGGTACTTTAGCGTGTCTGGGGGTCTGCAAGTTCTCCATGCCTAGACCTTGCCTTTCTTCATCAGGGGTCAACAAACTGTTTCCAGAAAGGACCAGATAAGAAATATTTTTCAGGGGTGTCTGGGTGGCTCAGTGGGTTAAGCCTCTGCCTTCAGTCATGATCTTAGGGTCCTGGGATCAAATCTTGCATTGGGCTATCTGCTCAGCAGGGAGCCTGCTTCCCCCCCCCCACAATCTGCCTGCCTCTCTGCCAACTTGTGAACTCTCTGTCAAATAAATAAATAAAATCTTTAAATATTTATTTATTTATTTATTTATTTATTTAAGTTCGTGGGACTTATGGTCAGTTTGGAAACTATTTGACTCTGCTATTGTAGCCCAAAAGAGAGAGACAATACACAAAAGAACAGACATGTTCCAAAAAAAATGTTTATAGAAAGAGGCGGTAAGCCGCTATGACCACAAGACTGGGTCTGGCCACCGGGCTGTCATTTTCAGGTCTGGGCTCCAACAAGGGTTCTGTGGGATTCACTTGTTTCTGCCTACCAACATCCAGGATCTTTTGTCTGTGCTCAAAAACCAGATGATTATGGATAACTGCTTAAACTGATTAAAAGATTTTTTTTTTTACAAATTTAAAGATTAATTACTGTTAGAATACCTGATATTCCTATTAATAGGTAGATTATATAAGTGAGTGAGTAAATGAGTGAATGAAGAAAACTGCTTAGGCCTGAGGCATCCTTAGATGCCTGGATGCTGGAGCCAAATGATGGAAGGGCAAAGGAGCTCCTACCAGTCCAAGAAAACTGAACTTGGAATCCGCTGAGCAAATGTAATTGCCCTCTGGTGTCGAATCTCTCTTTTCCACACTCACAGCAGTCCACCCAGTTGAGGGAAATTCCAGAGAAGACAAATTTCCTAACAATTTATGTGGCAGGGTGCCTGGGTAGCTCAGTCTATGAAGCCTCTGCCTTCAACTCAGGTACTGATCCCAGTGTCCTGGGATCAGGCCCCGCATCGGACTCCCTGCTCAGTGGGAAGCCTGCTTCTCCCTCTCCCACTCCCCACGCTTGTGTTCCCTATCTCACTGTGTCTCGCTCTGCTGAATAATAACATATTAAAAAAAAAAAAAAGAAGAAGAAGAAGGGTGCCTCGATGGCTCAGTGGGTTAATAAGCCTCTGCCTTCGACTCAGGTCATGATCTCAGGGTCCTGGGATCCAGCCGCTCATCGGGCTCTCTGCTCACTGGAGAGCCTGCTTCTCCCTCTGGCTTTCTGCCTGCCTCTTTGCCTACTTGTGATCTCTGTCTGTCAAATAAATAAGTGAAGTCTTTAAAAAATAAATAAATAAATAAATAAGGAAGGAAGGAAGAAAATTTACATGGCACCACAGTAATTTAAAAGAGTAGTATTCACATTCATGTCTAGAAGCCAAGGATAGAAAAGGTCTGCTCAGAACCATCAATGTACAATAAGCACTCCCCCAAAGCAGCAACTACAAGCCAGCCATTCTCAAGCCTTTGGGTTCCATTGAGTCTATCCCAGAAGTCCTGATTAGTGGCCTAACAGGAGGACAAGGGCACATGGGGCTGGGAGTAGAAGCTCCTCTTAGGATACTTTTTTTTTCCAGTTCCACAAAGGAAAAATGACATTTTATGCTAAGACCTGTATTATAAAATTGAATGAGCTGGTCAGGTGGGATCACCTATTAGTTTTATATTACATCCCCCCCCAAAAAAAACCCAGGATCTGACACATAATTAAATAATCTATATTATTCCATTTTGGTGGGAAGAATTACTCTTCTCAAATTTCTCATAAAATTTGGTGGGCGTGTGGTGGAGACAGAAAAAGAGAAAAAAGATTTAATTAATTCTGTTTTTAACAATTTACAAAAACGTAACCTAAATCGCAAAGATTAAATCCTACAAGCCACAGGCTGTGATCTCAATGAAATAAAATGTGAAATTCATCAGGAAAGAAATACTTAAAAACTCAACTACTCAAAAACTTTAGGAGAATATCCTAACTGATTGTAGTAAAGAAGTAAAATAACATGACAGACTAATTGGAAACACAGAAAAGAAGTAACTACCAGCTAAAACTTTCAGGGTGAGGCCAAAGCTGTATTCAAATGAAAAAGCATACCTTGATTTTTCCAATTAAGTTAGAATGAAAATAAATGAACTGAGCAATCAACTTTCAAGTTTTTTTTTAAAGAAAATTAAGTGAATTAATAAGCTAAAAGAAGTATTTAATGAATTAGACATTTTTTAAAAGATAGGATTGATAAATGTAATATCTGGTTCTTTTCAAAAAACCCTAAAATAGATAAATCTTTGGCAAGAGGAAAAAAAGATAAATACGCAAAATTAGGAACTGAGAAAGTGAATGTGTCACATTCATGGGTTCTTTCATTCAGCAAATATTCAGTGAGTACTTTTAAGTGTCAGGAATTGGTGACACAATAATGAATTAGACAAAATCTTTAACTTAACTCACTTTAAAGGAGAAAAGATAATTAATTGCATTTATGGTGTGTTATGAAAATATGCAAATTTTATGAACTACTACTCTGTGAAACTATGCCAGAAAACTACATTACAAGGAAAAGTGCTATTTTTCAGGAAAATATAAAGTCAAGAGCTAGTTTGACTAAATCAATAAGGCCTATTTTAAAACTTAAGTATCTGTCAAAATTTGCCTCCAAAAATTGTGCCATGACAGGTGGCTTTTCAGGCAAGCTCTGAAAAATCTTCAAAGAACTGATAATTCTGGTGCTTTTATCAACAACCCACAGCCAAGAGGGAGGGAGAAGGGTTCCCCGTGCATCTTAAGCAGCTAATAAGACCTCACTACCAAGCTTCACCGCAGTGTGACAAGGGAAACAACAGAAAAGCATCACCTGGGGACTTCTGGGGGGTTCAGTGGGTTAAGCATCTACTTTTGGCTGGGGTCATGTCATGATCCTGGGTCCTGGGACTGAGACCCACGCCAGGCTCCCTGCTCAGCAGGGAGTCGTCTTCTCTCTTGCCAACACCCCTCCCCCCACTTTCTGGTCTCTCACTATCCCTCTCTCTCAAATAAAAAAAAAAAAAAAAAATCATCACTTGGGAGATACAGAGGCCAAAACCAAAGTCTACAATCTTTTATACCAAATTCTGAAAGTGAAAAAACTCTGAAACCTGGGTTTAGCTCATGTGGGGCAGTGGCATGCACTGTCAAAGCTCCCTCCTTTCCTCAAGACCCCCATCATTGGTGGGTATGCTGATAACTGAGGAATGCAGGGGCACAGACTCTCCAGCTCCCCCTCTCCCAATGAGGGCAGCTTGAGAGTCATGGTTTCTAGAACCCTCCTGAGAAATGGAGCCGTTACTCTCCCTGGGACTCTGCTGGCCTCCTCCTCCCTTTCTTATTCGCATCTGTCCCCCTGTTCTTCTGGGGAGCACTTCATCATCAATCATTGTCCCATGAACCCTAATCTGGTGGTTCATGAACCTCCTGCTCTGGGACCCATCCTAAGGCAGAAAACCTGACCTTACCTTCAGCCACCACGCCTGGCCTGAGACTCTTTCTCGCATTCATCTATCTGCTTTGCATTCCTGTGTTTGGCTGCATAAATATTAATGTGTTTGATCAAGGGGTACCTCCCCAGACTCCACTGGGGTTATTATACATCATTCACAGTGTCTGTATCATACCACCTTCCTAAAATCTAATAAAATACCAACTGCAAACACATTTCACCCAAAGGGTTTTAGATAAGGGATTATGGAGCTGTATAAAATACTAGCAAATCAAATCCAGTACTGTATTAAAGGAATAATAAACCATAACCAATTAAAGTTAATTATAATAATGGTTTCAAATTTGAAAATTTAGGCATATAATTTTTTAAAATAATAGGTCAATGGGGTAAAAGCCACAGATGATCTCAACATTTATTCCTTATATTAAAAAAAAAACTCAATAATAAGAATTCTGGTTCCTTAAAATGATAAGTAACATCTATTTCCAAAAACTGTCATCATACTTAGCTCTAGAAATGTTATAACTGAATCAGGAAGAAAAAGGATATTGACTATCATCACTATTATTTAACCTGATTCTGGAATTTCTAACACAAGAAAAATATAAAAAAATAAAAATAAATAAAAAATAAAAAATTTAAAAAAATTTAAAAATCAGAGCACTAAAGTATTAGAAGGGAGAAGACAGAAGTACCATTATTTGTAGATGACATCATTATCGACCTGAAAACCCAAAGGCATAACTGCAAACTAGCAAGACTGGTAGAAGAGTTTTAGTATGGGATCCAGACAGAAAATACATGCCTAAAAACCCCATCTTTTTATACCAGTTGCATACCAGTATATACCAATAAGCAATAGCCTATAAGAAAACTGAACAGAAACACGTATGCCATACACAAAAGAAACAAGATGTAATAATAAACAAGACATGACTGAGACCTAAAAGAGAGAACGATGAAGCCCCAACTAAGGCTTGTAACGCAAGAGAGCAGAGTAAATGGGCAACAACTCATCTTGTGAATGTCATAAAAATGTCTGCGGTCTCTAATCTGTAATGCAGAGCTGACCAAAATCCAAACCAGATATTTCAGGGATCATTTGACAAAATTATTCTAAAATTTGTCTGGGAGATAAACACACAGAAACACCTGGGGAACTTCTGAAATTTAAGGTTCTGGGGGGAGGGGTGTTATGATCCTCTCTGATGTTAAAACATACAGCTGCACCAATAAAGCAAGACGGTACCACTAAGTAGACAAACAGAAGCTAATGAGACCCCCCACGTACATGGGAATATGTCATTTAGGCTGCCTGTAAGCAGGAAACACACGGGTTATTCAATCAGAGAGACAAGCAGCTGCCATCTTGGAATAAAATAATTAAAATAAATAAAATAATTAAAATAAATAAAATAATTAAAATAAAATAATTAAAATGCAATAGATAGATAGATAAATAAATAGGAAGGATGGAGGTTAGAAGAAATCATTAGGGGGTTAAAAAAAAAAAAGGAAACGGTTTCATGCAGTGTGAGGAGAAGTCTTTCTGAGTGGCATGAAACCAAAAACCAGCAAAACCTGTAAACAGGTAAAAAGAAAGAGTCTTAGAAAATAACAATGCAACATGTCAGGACCGAGGAAGAACTACTGTTTGTGGTATCCGCAGAGCACTTCCAAATGAGGAAGAAGAAAAGCTCCTGAAAGAGAAACATGTGAACGGTATGAGGCAAAACACCAATAGACATTTGAAAATATTTTTCTAGCTCACTAATAACTGAATGAATGCTAATTAAAATTTTTTTGGGGGGCACCTGGGTGGCTCAGTGGGTTAAGCCTCTGCCTTCGTTTCGGCTCAGGTCATGATCTCAGGGTCCTGGGATCGAGCCCTACATCAGGCTCTCTGCTCAGTGGGGAACCTGCTTCCCCCCACTACCCCACCTGCTTCTCTGCCTACTTGTGATCTCTCTTTCTGTCAATAAATAAAATCTTTTTTTTATTAAGTAAAATTTTTAATAAAATTTTTGGGTGCCTGGGTGGCTCAGTGGGTTAAAGCCTCTGCCTTCGGCTCAGGTCGTGATCCCGGGGTCCTGGGATCGAGCCCCTCGTGGGGCTCTCTGCTCAGCGGGAGCCTGCTTCCCCCTCTCTCTCTCTGCCCACCTCTCTGCCTGCTTGTGATCTCTCTGTGTCAAATAAATAAATAAAATCTTTAAATTTAATAAATAAATAAATAAATTTTTAAAAAGTGTTTTTTCATCTATGCAATACAAAGGTCAAAAAGACGGATGATGAGCACGGTGGGAAGGGAACGTAAAAATGCTCAGCCTCTCCGACGGCAGTGTGTCATTATTTAGAAGTAGGAATGTCATTTTTAAAAATGCCAGAAAGATACTCCTCAAACACCCAGTGTTGGTTACCACCAGAGAACAGACTGGGAAGAAGGGAAAGAGGATCCTTCATGATCTAACACTTTCGAAACAATAGTGGGTTTTTGTTTTGTTTTTACAATATACAAAATAACAACAGCTGATACTTCTTAGCTGCTCACAGGGTATAAAGCCCTTTCCCTGCCTTACTGGCATCCTCCCACAACCCCTGTGGTTAGTGCTGCAGAAAGTAAAATGTTTCCATCGTTATCTTTCCACTCACTTCCTCCCACTCTCAGGAGAAGGTGGAAGAGGAAACCTCTGTCCCTCCTTCATTCTCTTGCCCAACCCTTCCAGAAACTTCTCAGGGAACTACTGAGAGCTAGACCTACCCCAAGGCCACCTCCAAGTAGCCATGGGTGGTTTTACTTTGCTTTGAAAGCTGGAAGAGTCTCGATGCCCTTAATTGTGCCTCCTGAGGACACCGGGTGGGGTGGGGGAAGACTCCCTGTTTCCCCATTCCGCTCAGATCCTCTTCCCACAATTTGTGTCTGCTGGGAAATAGTCAGGACCTGGAACACTCAGCCTGCTCTTACCCTGTGGTTCTCAAAGTGTGTTCCCTGGGCCAGCAGCATCACCGAGGAACTTAACAGAAATGCACACTCTTGGCTCTGCCCCAGACCTTCTTAATCAGAACCTCTGGGCAGAGAGCCCACATAGAGCCCAGCTATATGCGCCAGACCAAACCCCCCCAGGTGATTCTAATCTGCAGAAAAGGTTACGAACCTCACTCTAACCACTAACCAGCTGAGGAAATCAAGGTTCAAGAGTTTCAGTGACCTCCTAGGACCATGCAAGCTAGTGTGTTGCTGGGCTGGAATCTGAAGGTCTTTTCTCGTTACAAAGCCACGTTCTTAAACACTAGACTCTGCTCTCTCCTTACGCGTTGCCGGTGGTACTAATGCAGTGAATACAAGTTTTCTTTTTAAAATGCACTGTTCTTAAAATGTTGCTACAATTAGCTTTAGAATTGACTTTTCAAAATTGATGAAGGTGACAGCGGAGCAGAAAATTATGCTCATCCTGCTCTCTCTCGTTCGACTCCATCTATACCACCAGCCTCCTGTTTTGACCACAGGGACAAGCCTTCCTCCTGTTTCCCCAGAGCAGCAGCATCTAGTTGTTGGAAAGAACCTAAAAGAATCTCGTCACCTGGAGGGATGGCAGTTAACATGCCACCTGCCTCCTCTGGCCCTTAGACCACTTCACAAGGTCTAAGAGAATCATTTCTGTTCTGGAAAGAAAACCTGACTGCCCCGTGGTTACCTGGGCAAATGCAGTCCTGGCTCAAGGCCATCCTGGCTCTTTCCTAAAGCCAGGTCAGTGAACTGCAGCCCGTGGGCCAAACCAGGTTCACTCGCTGTTTTCGTAAATAAAGTTTCACTGAAACACGCCTATCAATGGCTGCCTTCATGCTATGACAGCAAGGTGACAGAAACCTTATGTCCCACAAAGCCTAAAATGTTTAGTGTCTTGGCCCTTTACAGAAAACGACTGCCAATCCCTGCTCCAAACACTGGTCACTCAGCTGAAAGAGAAGAGATTTTTGCAGTCAGTCGTTCCTGAGGTTCAAAGTGTAGGTCTGTCCTGGACCAGAGTCTTAACCTCCAATAAAACCCTTAACCTCCCCAAGCCTCAGTTTCCTCATTTAGACAATAATGGCTCCAAGGACTGGGGAGAGGATGAAATGGAACATAACATGTTAAAGTCCTGACAGTATGTGCGCCTTAAAGGTTTCCTCCCTTCCCCTCTTCAGGTAGAGACATTCCTCAAGACCCGTCAGGGTCACAGCTCTGGCACGCAGGAGGGACACCGTCCATTCCTTCACGGCTGGTTCCCACGGCAAATTCAGAATGTGGAGGCTCCACAAAGCCTGGAGGCTCCTGTTTAAAATGTCTCACTGTCCAGTGATCCAGAGGATAATTTACTAACTAGGCAGCACATCTAGGTACCATACGTCATCTCCAGAACCCAAACCTGCCTGCCAGAGCCAACAGTTGCCTCTGCGCTGGAAATGAAAAATGGGCTCCCGGGGACAGCAGATTCTGGGCTGCAGGAAGGAAAGGACTCACGACAGAGCACTCGTCCTCACAGACCTCCGTGGCAGGAAGAGTCCCCCTCGGTGACCTTGGGTTTTAGAATCCCCCGGCTCCCTCAGCACAGAGAACTAAACCTGCCTCTCTTCTCAGTCAAGTACAAGAACGACCACACAAGGAGAGCCGCGTTGGGATGAGGCAGTGGGGAGGGGATTCTCTCACAACCCCCAACTGCCCATACCTCCGATATGCCCTGCCTCCCAAGCCCCAGGGGTCCACGCCACTTCCTTCCTCCTCCCAGCCTAAGCTTCTATCCTATCAGACCAGCTCAGTGAGGTGTTTTGTGCCTAGTTTTGCTGGTCTCTCCCATTTTGCCTATACTCCACTGGTGAAGAAGGTTCTAGTGTTGGCCCCGTTTTACAAATGGGGAAACTGAGGTATAACAAGCTTATAACCAGTGTGCCCCAAGTCATATAGCCTCCAGGCAGCCAAGCCTATCTCAAGTCTCCCTGCCTCCAAGGTCCATGGTCCTAACCACACACCCCGGTTCACACACTCTGAGTGTGTGTGTGCAACTTCAAGGTCAAACCCAAGAACTGTCGTGGAGATCTCAAGCCACAGACCTATGGAACGGTCCCGTCCAGTTTTCCCATTTACCAAAGAGGTAAACTAAGGTCCAGGCAGGAAGGAACCTCACCTTCCCAAGGTCATCCGGTGAGACACTGGCCTGAGTAATATAATAAGTGCAATTTTTGTGAGAGCGCTTTCCTGTCACAGGGCTCCGAGGTGGGTAAGACCAGTCAGGCTCATGGGGTCTCATGTTTTTGGACCAGTGCCTTCCTCCCTCCACTAATTCCACCACCAGGAACTACTCACATGTCCAAGTCTGGCCAATTTTGGTGCCAGGCTGGGGGGATCCTAGGGACCTTTTCAACAGGCCCCAACAGGACAGCCAACAGGAATGCCTGAGATGGCGCCCCCATGGCAGCAAGACCTTGCAGGGCAGCAGAAGCCCAGCCCCCAGAGCCAGGGCACAAGAAGGCTGCGGCAGAATCCGGGGCCCCCAGCCCAGCCTCCGGGCCTGGCAGGAGATCGCCAAGCAAACCCACCCAGGGAGCCCAGCACAAGGTGCGTCCACAGGCAGACAGGGGCTAGGAGAGGGCAGAACCGACAGAAGGCAGGCGACCAGAGGAGACCACATGCCGACTTAGGGAGTGGGTGGTCCCCGCAGGTGGTCCCTGCAGGTGGGAGGGACAGCACCTGCCAGTGAGACTGGCCTGGAAAGCCAGAGGAAGACATGCACGGCGCCATCAAGAGGGGCTATGCGGCCCCTAATCTTCTCCAGTGCCCTACCTACCAGCCCATTTCCAGCTCCCCGGGAACCGACACCAAATCCAACAACCCCCTCTTTCTAACAGTCGTCGGCACCAGGATCAGAGCCTGGAACCGAGTCCCGCCTGGGTACCTGCTGGCCGCCGCACAACCCACCCCCCACCAAAGGGGCCTGAGTGGGGCCCTCGGCCCTGCGGGGCTCAGGTGCTGACAGCGTGGACCCCACAGAGCCGCGGGGACAGTGAAATGCAGCACGGTGCGTCAAAAGGCTCCGCACGACGTCCTCGACAGTTGCTCCAAGTGGCGGGGAACCTTTTCAACAGGACGCGCCTCCCACCGCTTTGGAGCCAGTGTAGACGACTCAATAAAATGTTACAGAACAAATTAGAAAAACTCATAGAGAAGTCACTTAACTTGTTAAATCAAGGAAATGAACAACCGTGGTGGAGAGGCCTTCGGCTTTTAACTACCCGAAATCAAATTGTTATTCCGCTCTCCTATCTCAGCACTCGGTGCTAAGGTTATTTGGCGTGTCTGGTGTGTGACTACTTAAGGAGGGGTAACAGCCTCTAATTAAGCTTGAAAACGTCAACCTGAGACAGGCAGGCAGTGAGCAACGTCTCTTCATGAAAACATTTCTGGGGCAGGCTTAGGCCAAAGAGCTGTCAGTCAATAAACCGTTCTGTCTCAGAGCTTTTACACTCAAAGAATTTTGAGAGCCAGGAGGGAGGATCCTCGAGCATAATTTCTTTTTACAGACAAGGCTACCCACGTCCCAAGGGGCCAGGGGACTTGGCCCCTATCTCCTGAGTTAATATCGCTCCTTCCACCATGTCTCTTGTCCCTAAATTCCCTCCTCCTTTCCTCGGGGCTGGGTACCCCGGACTCCACCCAGGCACGGAAAGGTCAGGCACGGTTTATGAAGAACCTACTGTGGGCCAGGCCCCGGGGACAAACAAGAGAGAAGAAAAACAGGACGCTGCCCTCTTGAGCTCACAATCGCATGAGGGAAGAGTAAGAAAACAGATAATGACAAACAGCAAGCAGAAACGACAGACAGACTACAAGAAGGCAGCAGGCAGGAGAGAGGAATTTAGATTCTGCGGCTAAGAGAGGTCTTCTGAGCCAAAGCCCAGGAGCTCAGGAACACCACACTGTGTGGAGATGAGGAAGGGTTATTCCAAAGAGAAGGAAGGCCAAGCGCAAAGCCCAGAAATGGGAAGAACCGGGCAAAGAGGTTGGTAAGGGCCAAGTCATGCAGAGCCTCCAGGGCCATGCTAATGAGTATGGATTTTATTCAAGGTGCAAATGGAAACCAGGTGCAAGGCAGAGCCGTCAGGGTGACGGGTTGTTTCATGATTTAAGATGATCATGCAGTTGGAAACAGGGAAGGCTGGAGGAGCCAAGGGTGCAGACAGAAGCACCTGGGGTCCCACAGGAGTTGGCCTGCCTCATCTTATCCTACCAGAACACCTAAGGTGGGGGGGGGGGTCATCTCAGTGGCTTTTCCATCTCCCATGGAGATGGCTCAAGCACCTTCAGAAGCCATTCTCCAATGGTTTTGCCTCATCCCACAGGAACCCCCTCAGGTCCAAAGAACCATTCATCACAACCCCAGCATGCCCGGTGGTTCCGATCCCAGCCCTAGACACATCTCAGGTCTCAATAAACACTTGTTACACCGAGATGAACTCCGAAGACAATCCCTGAGGAGATACAAGTTCTGCTATTGACGGAAGCTCACAGTGAGACAAGGATAATGGGCTCAAATCTCGTTAGCAAAGTCAGAGAACTGAGAAATTTCTGAGCTCAAAACAATAATTTCCCTTCTGCTTTCAATATTTTTGCATAGTAAGGGATCATTTATAGGGCAGCCAGGAATAATTCTTGGGCAATTATTCAGCACGTCTTAGACCTGTTTTGCTGTTTCTCATGGACGTTAAAGACCAGTCACTTAACAGTTTCTTTTCAATAGGGGCCCCTCCACCATGCCCCTCATGTCTCCGCCTCATAATCTAGCTGTGGTCCTTGATTCTCCCGCTGCCCTCCTCGCCAACTCTGGATGCTTCTAGGGCTTCATCTTTCCTGGGATCCCACGACTGCGCTTCAGCTCAGCAATTCCCAAGTTTTTTATTTGACATCCCAGTGTGTCTTCAGGCATCTCCAGGGAAGTTGTGAAATTCATTTTCATTCACTTTAATTTAAAAAAGAAATATAGGCCATTTAGTTCTTTTAAGAAGGGGGAAATGGGGTGTCACTCAATCAGCAGGGAGGTGAATCCTGACTCTAACTATTAGCTTACTGGGCAAAATGGCTCTCTTCCAAGCATTCTTGGGTCGCTTAAGGAAGTACAGTGTTCTGCTAACGTCTGAGAAACTGTTCGCTCTTGGGGGAAAGAAAAATAAAGTTCAGAGAGAAAAGAGACAGGAGGAAATTAACGTTCTTTTATTAACTCCATTTCAGAATGTCAGAATTCCACAAAATGATGCATATCATTCAAGCACTTAGTCCTTCTATTTAATAAGAGCTTACCGAGAATCCAGGATTTTCCAGAACCAAGTAACAATAATAGCATCATTTATTCAGCTCCTGTGTTCTGTGCATGTACAGTCCTCCAAAAACTACCTCAATTGATCCCCACAGAAACTCTGTCAAAGAGCCGCTATCCTGTCCCCGTGCAGAAATGCTGGGGACGCTTGCACTACCCCAAGTTCCCCCCGACACAAGCGCACCTGGAACACGCAGGTCTCTCATCACTGCCATGACACGCTGCTCCCTTGGCCCAGGGCTACCGAGGTGGACGAGGGGTGTTCCCTTCTGCAAGGACTCGCCATGTATGGTGGGCGAAACAGTCCAGTCATCAACTGGGGGGGACTGGGTGTGAAAACAGGAGAGAGAATCTAGGGATAGAGAGGAGGGTCCTGGGCTCAGCCTGGCAGCAGAGCATGCAGGAAGCCCTCCAGAAAGAAGTCAAGAGCTCCCTGGAGGTGGCTGGGGAGATGGGGTGAGGTCAGAAGAGAAGGGGGTTCCAGACAGAGGGAGGAGAGTGGGGAAGGGCGGCCTGAGGAAATGGGCAGACTCAGGGGGAAAAGAGCATGCAGAAGAGGCAAGGCCAGCAGCGGTGGGGAGGGGGGACAGACATCCAGGAGCCCCAGCCGGAGGCGGGCAGGGGCCAGCTGGTCACGAGGCCCTCTGCAGGCAGGCTAAGGATGGGTCATGGAGAGCCAGGACAGAGCCAGGACAGGCTATCCCAGGACAGGCTATCCCAGGACGAGGGTGGCATAGCCAGTCAGAGAGAGGCAGCCCCGTGATGGCAGCATGCCCACCGCATGGGGCTGGGAGGCAGTCTGTTGGCTGTCTGGCAGGCCTGCGCCGGTGAAGGCTCCAACCCCAGGCAGTGGCCATGGGGAGGAAAAAGCAGACACTGAAGAGATGCTCAAGACGTAGAATGACAGGGGGTGGTGATGCCCACAGAGGCGTCTAGGAATATTAGACATCATCTTCCCAAATTCTCCCAGGGAAAAAACGTTTCTACTTTCATTTTTCTGGTGACAGTAAATTCCTAATACATTCTGCCATCTGCTCTACAACAGAGAGGCAAATGTGATCAACAAAGTGACAAAGCTGGGGACACGCCGAGAAGCCCGGTCACATCCTCGGTCCCACGGAAGGAGGAAGGGTGCTGACCAGAGCAGTCTCCTAGCAGGTGACCTTCGCTAAGGCACCCACCCGGCAACCACCCTCCTGTCCCAGGTAACACATCTGCCCCACGACACCTGCATCCGAGTCCAGACACCAGCAGGAGTGTCAGAGGCAGCCATCAACACGGACATGGGAGAGCTCACCAAGAGAATGAAACGAGGCTCGAACGTTCAGCGGCCAGCTCTGCCTCAGAGGCCGTCACCCCGTGCTCGTCCCCATCTCCCTCTCAAGCCCCAAAACATGGGAAAAGACAACCAGTCCCCCCTCTGTGCCCACCCTCCTAGATCTAGAACCCCACAGTCATGGAGCAGGTTGTGGGGTCAACATGCAAATTTTTGAGTCTCAACTTCCTGCCAGGGGTGCACTGAGGAAAGATTCATAGTCTTTGGAAAAGGAAGAGTTTGTTGATTCATCTAATTTATGATTCGTGAATCCATGAAAGGTCTGGTAAAAATTAGACAAGTACATGCGTACACATACCTGCTTCAAAACAAACACACAAATCCATCTCTCCACATCAAGGTCTTAACAAAAAAAAAATGTATTTCCCAAGAGGCATTAGGTAGGTAACAGGAGCATAAAGAGTACTACAACGTTTGTAGCCTGATTATGATCTTGGACCCAAACATCTCAGCCACAGGGAAGCCTATGGCTTTGGAGAACCTGCTCCTCATGGGGAAGTGAATTCCTGCCAGAGCCAGCAGGACCACAGGCCATCAAGGCCGGAATGACTCGATGTTTAAACCCTGAATCGTACCGCTGACATGAGGCTTTTGAGTCTCACGTTCCATGGATTCCTGCCCAAGTGTTTCCTGGGAATATCTGACAAGGAAGCTTTGCTCTCCTGGGTGCAAATGGCGCCTTCCTTCAGGTCTAGATAGGCTTTGGGTGGCCGCAGGCTCTGGCTGCTGTTAACTCCCACGGCTAACAGCTCAAGGAGGCAGGAGCTGTAAGACTTGGCTCTAAGGACCTGCCTTGGCACCATGTGATTTCTATGAAGCTGCACCCATCAGGGCGTCTCCCTGTGCCAACAGCTATGGGTAAGAGGAATCCCTAATATTTACAGAGTTCCTGCTACACCACTGGCTTTACAATGAGCATCTTATATGGGCTATTTCTGCCAATCCTCCCAATCTTTTATGATTCCCACACTACAGGTGAGGACGGGGGATCTCTAAGTGGGACAGCTGGCCAGATTGGTTAAAACCATTCAGCTGCAGCCCCATTACCAACCAGACGGAAGCAACCGCTAACATCACCCACCACCACCACGACGGACACCCAGGGATCCAGGACTACCTAGCTGTGCAGCCCCCGGGACTTTGCACTCTTTCACGCTGGTGCTCCTGCCTAGAATGCCTGCCTTGCTTTCTTACCTAGAAGTATCACTCCAACGTCCAGACTATTTGAGCCCTTCTGCTCCTCCTCCAACACTGAACTGTCCCACACCTTCATGACCTTCATGTCCCCATGGCATAAGAAGACCAACCATCCCCCATTCACTGCTGGGAAAACCTCTGAAAGACAGGAGCTGTACCTTCCGTTCCCAGGAGCAGCACCCAGCCTGCAATGAAAATGCGTGCAAGAAGAGAACAAGAAAAGGACAGAGGGAATGGGAGAACATGAATGCACATCTTCCAAGAACCTAGATACCTATTTTACGAGTCAACAAACTACTACGGTCTCTAATCCTGGAAGCTTCTGCCACCTCCAGGTTTTTCCCCACATTCCCCCAGTCTGAGTAGGAATAACAGACCAGAGTGAAAACAGTGGCTACAGGAAACCCTCCACAACCCCCAGCTCAAGTCTCAACAGGTTTATAACGAGAAGCTCTCCCTTCCTAGAATCATGGAGAACGATTCATAGAAGAGGCAAACCTGGAAGTGTTGCAAGGGTTTTAGGACCTTGATCTTAAACCCTTGGTCCCAGATGTGTACCTCCCAAATCTGTGAGCGTTCAGCATTTTGCCATCATTTGTATTTTCTGGGTTGGTGAGACCCACGGATGTGTCTTGTTTCTGTCTCCTGTTCAGAGAAACCCATGTGGACTCGAATCTCTGACAGCCCCTCTCTTCAAATAAACACCCTAAAGATAGAAGTCATAAATATCCCATCTGCCTCTCGGGGTCAACAGAATGGTTTACAAGTAATTCTAAAGACCCAGCTAGCTCGAGCTCTCTCTGATACTCTGTAGGGAACAAAACAACATGAAATAATAGCAATATGCATGAGCCCAATCAAAGACTTCCCTTTCAAAGATAAAAATGCAAAGGTGTAGTTCATGATGATTGAAAGCAAAAAATAATAAGTAGTGACATTCGAGATTGGTTTTGATCACTCCTAACTGATTTCTAAAATCTCCCCATCACCCGACCATTATAATTTCCTGCTAATTACTACAAGCAATTTTATTAATATATTTTTCAGCCTCATTAAATATTACCTTGGGCCTAACATTAAAAATGATGAGGCTCAGCAATCTTAATGAGCATCCAAGTTTCATCGACCCCCGAAAACCCAGACAACAGAGAACTAAATGTGTTGCCGGGCGACTCTGTTCCCTGGGCCTGTAGAAAAGCAACCTTAGAGACACGAAGGATACAAAATGTAAAGCCTAGAACAAAACCAGACTTGGAAACACACAGGTTTGCCAGGGCCTCCTTCAGTTCCTGTCCAGTTATGGGGAAAGGCATTACCGAGGTGGCATTTTTGGTCTTCTCTCTTCCTTCTCAGTCACCCAGATACGAACAGTATCAATCCGCTCGTTTTCACTAACGTTCGTGTCTCCTGTGACCCCCACGGGCAGCATTAATGGAGGATCGTGGGCTCTGTGGAGACAGGCCAACTGGAAATGCTACACGTTTACTGCCCCAGCCAACAGAAATCTGTGGCTTTCTCTGAAACGGGAGCAGAAGAACAGAGGATGGGCAGTCAAGAACTGAAGAAGATACATTCTATTTTTCTTTCCTTCCTGCCCTGACCAAAATTGTCTGTATCTCTCAAGCAGCAAGCTGGACAGAAACAGTGAGACTAGCTTCCCAGTCCTCCAAGTAAATTATTTATCAGAAGCTGAATTCACTGTTCTCATGACTAAGCTATCAAAAATATATTCCTATTTCCAACAGTTGTGCTGTATGGTCCCAGGATTTCTTATGTTTCTCTCCGCTACTAGGTTAAAGACGAGTGGTTAGCAGTCAGTGTGTGTGGTTGGCTTAACAGACTAGCCCAGAGTTACAGAATCTACCTTCAGCCAAGATCTCAGATTTTTCAATGTGTCCAAGAACAATACATTGAGCACAACTTGAAACCATTAAATGTTAGAAGGGAACCTTTGGTGTTGCCTAATTTACTCACTCTTTGCACAGAAGAAAACTATGATGCAGAACGGGGAAATGACTGCCTTAATCACACAAGAAGCGTCAGATCTAGACATTGAACTCTTGGATCCCCACCCATTGTGCTACCGTTGATACTATTAACCTGAGACGGAGTCTAACTGGGGACGGAGGCAGAGATAGCCGTCCAACAAAGAAGTGTGGTTTCCCTCTTCAATGGTATAGTGCTGCCTCTGGGATGGGGCGACCACCAGGAATTACATCTTTCCATCCTTCCAACCACTGGCACTCCAGTACCCTGAAGCGGAGTCCAGCTCCAAGAATGTATTCTAGCCAACAAAATGGCAACTGAGGTGACATACACTGCTCCTTCCAGACGTGACTCCCACTATCCTGCCATGTGGTGCTCCGCGTACTTCGCAAGGTTATTGTGAAGATCAACAAGTACTCACTCCAAATGTGGCCAGCACAATGCCCACCATGCATTTAACCCTTAACAAGGACTTCCATGTTCTCCCCAGAAGCTAGACACAACATAGTACACAATGTCCGATTCCATTCATATGATGCTCCAAAAGAGACAAAATGTAGCTGAGAGAAAGCAGATTACTGGTTGCCTGTGAGAAGGACTAGGTGAAAAAGAGAGCAAGGGAAAGTGCTCTGGGGCAGTGGAAATATTTTGTATCTTGGTAAAGTTGTGGGTTTTGTTTCCCAAAACTCATGGTATGTAAATTATATGTCAAAAATTTTTAATTATGAAGCAAGATCTAAATATCTAGATCGTAGATAGCTAGGTAGCTTAGTAGTTAGATGGCTAGGAAAGATGGCTAGTTAGATGGCTAGGAAGGAGGAAAGATGGCTAGGAGAGAGAGAGAGAAGGCAGTCCATGGAAGCACGTGATGCAGCATGTGGTTCTTGCCAAGGGCTCCGTGTACGCTTCTGGAATGCGTGTATCAAAATGAATATCCCGACTGTTTCTCTTTCAGAAACAACCCATTCTACCTTGGGATGGCACCAACAGTTCTGAACGTGCCTCCTCTGTCCCTGAATCCCAGTCCCTGAAATTCCCTTTCAAGGGACCAGGTGGATGACATCTCACACCCTCATGACAGAGGTCAGAGGTCTTAACCATCAAACTTGTTCTGCGTCCAGATGGGCTATCTCTGAGACCTTCAAGGTAACTCGTCACACTCAACTCCTCAAAAATCTTCTCATGGGCCCAGATGAGCCACCAGATGCCATCTATTGAGGACATGTTTGGATACTCCATTCAACGAACAGGCTCCAGGCAACCCGGCTCCTAGGAAGTGGTGGCCACCATTTTAAGCCTTCAGTCTGGAATGCCGTAACTGCTCCCATCTACTGAGCACTTCCAGTGTGCCCCGCACCGTTACAGAGCCTGTGTATTTCCATTCCTCTAGTCCTCACAATAAATGCATGAAGTCAGTCATTGGCACCATTTCACGAATGAGCTTGCAGAACTAAGGTACCCTCCACCCCAATCTTTTCAGACCCATGAAATCCCATCTGCAAATCTGATCTCTATGTCTAGTGTCCCACCCTTCACCATAAAGGAACTGGCAGGACTCGGGAAGAACAAGTCTTGCCCAATGTATACAGTACAAGAGCTCAGCTTAAAGCTTGACAGTGCAACCTTGCAGGAACAAACAACTGATACACAGACCAACCAAGGTAAAGCTTAGAAAACAGGACGTTGAACAAAAGGATGTAAACACAAAAGAGCAAGTAGTATAGGACTGTGTCTCTGTGAAGCTCTGGAAGAGACCAATCTAATCTACAGTGACCCTAATCAGGTCATTGCTTGCCTGGGGCTGTGGGTGAGACGCAGGATTGCAAAGGGGCAGGAGGGAAATTTCTAGGTGATGAAAATGTTCTACACCTTGACCCCCGGGGGTGGTCACATGAGTGCACAAGTTACCAAAATTCAAACTACGCACATACAAAGTGTGCATTTTACTGGATGTGACTAAAGCTGGTGTTTTTACGCGAAAACAAAGAAAGCAACAGCCCTTGCTTTGAATCTTGCTTTGTCTCTTCCCGGCTGGTGACCGGGGGCTTGAGCCTTGGTTTCAGGCTGTTGTCAGGGCTGGAGATAATACATGCCAAACACCTGGGAAAAGACTAGGCCTTCAATGAACAGCAGCTTCTATTATTACTGTTAATTAATAATAATGAGAAATAATAATCTCAATAACACCTTCAATTCTCTACCTCACTTGGCTGGGCAGATCTCAAACTGCTAAATGCTCCTTGCTATTAGCTCTCACTGGAAACCAACACACACTCTTGTGTGGCGTGCAATCATTTTAATGTTATGCTAGAAGAGATAATCAAGGATGAATACCAAATGTATGTAGATTAAAGAATTCATGTTTTTATATGAATATGGGCCATGGAATCTTGGACTAATTCAAACCCGAGCAATGCTGACAGTTACCATTTTCTTTCCAAAAAAAATAATAAAATCAGATTTTCAGTCTAAGTAACTCCATGGGGAGCTTTCTACTATATTGTTATCCAGAGTATAATTTCTCTAATAAGGTCATTATGGGGTGAAAAAGAATTTCGGACTCTGTAATCCCTTTATATTAGTTTTCTCCTAAGAGTATATTTCTCTAGAGAGAAGACATGGGTCATCATGGCAAATTTTCCATCTATAGCAATCTGGTTTTGATAGTTTTTAGAACTATAATCTGTGAGCTCATCTCTCTTTTTTGGTCACCTCCTTCCACATTCAGAAAACTGCAGCAAACTGTTCAGTTCTATTTAGGCTTACACATCATTTCTCTGGAGCTGGAGCAAGGGTGACTGAGAAAGTTTCCAGGTTCCTCATATAACTGAGACTCTCGGTGGGAGGTTGCCGGAAGACTGAGCAGAAATGGGGATTCCAGGTGGAACACATGAAAAGGAGCCACACAGTGCCGGGCTCAAAGCTGCAGAGGTGCTAGTCAACCCCTCTTTCGGTAAATGTCTCTAACCGCCTTCACTGGGGAGCATCCCTGTCCCATTTTTAGCCAGCCAAAGAGCCAACATCTACTGGTTTCCTCCCAGTGTGCTCCTAGTCTTAGGACAGATTAACCCAGTGTCAGGAACGGTCTCCCTTCTGGAAGAAATGCTTCAGAGCTATTATTCCATAATGACAAGCTGGGGAATCCAGGGTCTTCTAAAGACCTATGGAAGGCTCCAGAAAAACAATACAGAGGCAGGGCCAATGAAACAGGACTCTCGAACCCCAGAGGAAGCTTTGCAAGTTCCCAGGTGTTATATTCCACCCCCAGACCAACTCAGGTCCTCACAGTCCAGAGGTTTCTGGGAATAAAGACTCACTAGCGCACTATCCCACTTGGACTTTTCAGGAAATAAAATTTGCTAATGGCAGTATGGTTTCATGATTTGCCTTTCCCGGTATCTTATCATGAATAACAGCATTTTAAGAGGTTCAAACAAATTTTCTTAAAAAGGACTTCCCTTCTAGGGCAGAGATTGCTATCTGTTCATCCCACATCATTTCCTCCTTTTCCTCGGCACACAATGAGACCACACTTCCCAGGACCCCTTACAGTTGGACAGTGAGGCACAGCTATGTACCTGAATGACTGTGGAACACAGCTCCTCTGTCATCCACACAGGGTGTGGTGAGGGAAACAAACTGTTATTGTATTCAGACTCTGAGATGGTGAGTCCATTTGGTACAAGAGTTCACCTGTCCTAACAGACCTTCCTTCTATATAGTTACCCCCTCAAAACCTCCATTAAATGATTCCAGCTAGAAAAGCAAACAAGGGATGCCAACATCTAGCTTATGCAGGATAAATACTTCTCGATCAAAACCCACCGTATGTCAGCCTGAGAGCTCCTTCTTTAAGCTGTGAACTGTTGACAGGCATCCTCATCCCTTCCTTCCCACAACCATCAAGTTCAAGTACATCTTCCAGAAGTTAAGAGCTGACAGGAACAGGCTAGTGTCAAACAGGAAGCCCACACGTCTCTAGCTGCTGCTGGTAACACTTCAATTACCCACCACCTGCTTATCATGAGGTTCTCAATACAGCTTTTTTCACTGTCTCCCAAAGAAAAGGTTAATGGTAAGTGTCAAGGTCCAATAGGCAGGAAAATCCCAGAGCTCAGTTGAGAAAATAGAAGAGGTTATTTCTAGACTCAGTCATGGTTCTGAAAGCTAGCATATATTGTCCTGGCCCCTCCAGTGCCCAGATTTGCCCTTTCCTCTCATGCTGACATGACTTGTACCCACTGTTGAAGAAGATCCTTCTTCCCATGGCCAAAACTTTTTCTCCTCTATACCATGCTTCTAAAGAGCTACATTCTAGACTGGAAGCATCTGCAAAGGGAGAAACCATGCCTTTCCCTTCTGCATCACACAGAGTAAATACATGAGGCAGCATAGGCTAGCTGGTATACCAAATAATTTCAACACTCTGATGGCTTGAAACCATGAACATTGTCTATGCATTCATGCAACAGTCCAACGCAGATTTATGGATCCAGGTTCCTATAGTTCCACCAAACCCCACAGCCCCAGAGTCTTCTACAATCAAGAGAAGGGAATAAAAACACGTGTGATAGCGACTTACAGGCCACACATCACCATAGTCACCCACATTCCACTGACCAGAAATCAGTATATACCTGTATCCGACAAGAAGGTCTAGGAATGTATCCTCACTATGGCTCAGAAGGAAAGGAGAAATGGATTTTGGTGATCACACAGCGGTGTATGTCCCCTAGTGGGGACAGAGAATGTCTCCCAGAAGCATGCTGCTCAGCTTTCAAGGACTGGATTCGAAGATCTGTTGGCCGAAAAATGAAACCTCCTAGAACTATGCAGAAGAGAAATGTTAACCTTTGCACAATAAACCAGGATAATGTATACCAGCCTAAGGCCAAGGTCAGGTGGGAACTCAAGCAAGTTGGGAGCAAAGTACCTGAAACGGAAGATTTGTGTGTGCAAGGGATGGCCCAGGAAGGTCCTAAGGGAGGAAAAAGCTTGTGTTGCCTCCTAGATTCATGCTGACTGAGACAAGCAGACTCATACTTCCACGGGTGGCCAAAGGGCTCAGAGTAGGAGACCTCTCACTTGACAGATGGGGCAGCAGAGCTGTCCAGAGAGGGACGACAATTTGCAAGCTGCACATGCAGCCAGCAGGAAAGCCAGGACTAGAGCCCTGTTCCCTGATTCTGTCGCTCCTGGTCCACCACGTCACATGGGTATCCCTCTATCTGCCCAAGTGTGGGCCTTAAAGAAAACAGCTACGAGCCAGAGTATTCTCTCAGACAAAAGATTTTTGGAAAGCGTGTTTCCCATTCTGGCATTTTGTTCTTCTCAAGTTTCTCCTTCCAAACTTACATAAATGTGCAAATGGCAGGTGCGTGTGTGAGGCACAAGGACGAAGGCATTCACATACCCACCACAGTCTGTGTCACAGATGGCTTCCTGCTCATGCAAGAAGGACTCAGCTCCATTTTCATCCATAAATGTTTCTTTATTTGTCCCCAGAGGCCTTCCTGTCACCTGCAGGAGCACCTCTCTGCAAGCTCGGTGAATTACAAGTCTTTCAGAGGGGATGTTCCAGACAATGAACTTCTTTCCTTCCTTCTTTTAAAACGAGATTAACCCAAGAGCACTGCAGAGGCTCCACGAAAGTCTTCCAATGATAAGTGTTCCCCTAACAATGGTGTGGGAATATCTCCACACTGTTGCCTAAATCTGAGAGTTTGGAAGCCCAAGATTTGCCTGAAGAAGGATGGCAGATGGGCACAATGCATAAGAATTTATCAACCTCGCATTCGAGCGCATAGGGGCTGTGAGATCAGAGTTTGCCCCCCAGGGTTATTTTTGGCCTCTCTCCTTCCTACTCCAACCAAATCATACTTCCCACTTTCTTCTTCACCAGCACAACCCCAATTTCCACCACCCGTTCTCCTCACCCCGCCTGTGGTCACCTCTACCCCATGTCATCTGTGGGACATGGCGAAGTACAGGGGCAGGTCAGGGAGAGAGGCACCATCGGGAAGGATGCTGAATTCTAGGGAGAGGAGCTTCGTTTGGTTCTACAGCAGAGGTCAGAAAACTGCAACCCATGGGCCAAATCTGGCCCATCATATCTTTTTATAAAGTTTTATTGGAACACAGCCAACCCCATTTGTTTCCACAGTTCCTATGGCTACACTTGTGCTACAGTGACATGGTTCAGAGTTGCGACAGACACCCTGTGGTCTGGAAAACCTAAAATATTTACTAATCTGGTCCTCTAGAAAAATATTTTTTTAAGCCATAAAATTGAGCTGTCCAGCAGTAATCAGTCTCTGCTCAAAGACTCGTACGCATGTGTTCATAGTAGTACTAGTTACAACAGGCAAAACGTGAAGCCAGCCCAAATGTCCATCCAAGGATGCACGGATACACAAACTGTGGCGTATACATACAAAGGAGTGTTACTCTGCCACAGAAGGAAATCGAGGACTGGTGGATACATGCTACAACACGGGGGAACTTCAAACACATTGTGCTAAATCAAAGCAGCCAGACACGGTTCCATTTGTATGACATATCCAGAAGGGCAAACTCTCGGAGACAAGAGAGAATGGTGGTTGCCAGGGGCTGGGGGAAGGGAAGAGTGGGGAGAACCTGCTTCATGGGAACAGCATTTCCTTCCAGGGTGCTGAAAAGGTTCTGGAACTAGACAGAGGTGGTGGCTGTAGAACACTATGACTGTACTAAATACTGGATGGCTCCCTTTAATACGGTTATTTTAGGTTGTGTGAATTTCACCTCAACAATTTTTTTTAAAGATTTTATTTATCTATTTGACAGAGAGAGAGAGATCATAAGTAGGCGGAGAGGCAGGCAAAGAGAGGAGGAAGTAGGCTCCCCACTGAGCAGAGAGCCCAATGCAGGGCTCCATCCCAGGACCCTGAGATCATGACCTGAACTGAAGGCAGAGGCTTTAACCCACTGAGCCACCCAGGCGCCGCTCAACAAATTTTTTTTACAACTCAAAAATTGTATCATTTTTTTAAGGAGTCAGTCTCCAGGGATTTTGGAACAGGGGAGTGACAGCATCTGAGATACACTTTCAGGAAAGAACCTAGCACTCCTTACAAAAAGGGAAGTCCTTGGACTACTACTGGGTATCTGGGGGAGGACGCCACCATCAACAAAAATTTAAAATAAAGGAGAAAAATCTAATTAGGAAAGGGGGCATTCAGTTTGCCACCTGTTCATTTTGTCCACCTGTGGGACACCTGGGGGGAATAATAACGGGAAGTTTTTGATGCTGAACTGGGATTTAAGAGGAAGATCAAGGCCGCAGAGTTGCAGGGTTGGTCCTTAAGCTGGTGGTATTGCCATGAGAGACGAGAGGAGAAAGAGTTGTCATGTACAATGGGGAATCCCTAGTTTTACAGGGCAGGGAGATTAAGTACAGCCAGAAAGAATATCAAAGAAGAGACAGGCAGGAGAGCAGGAAGAAGACAGGTGAGAAGGAATGACGGAGGGACTAGTGCAAAGTTGCTGGGGTTGTAGGTAGCAGGAGAGTTCAAAATCTACCTCCTGGTTCTTGACCTGTCCTCTGAGCATCCGAGGTTGCTAGATACGTGGGGCCATGCACAGAATAAATGGGGACTAAATACTCAGCACCCAAAGGAAATAAGACTCCAGAGCTGGGAGCTCTGTCCTCCCTGGTCCTGTCATTCCCAGCCTCCAACACATACTTGTCACCAACCATGGCCCCAGGTCCAAAGCTGAGCTCACTCCCAAGATAGAGTCATCCTCGACATACCCTGAGTCCCTCCGTGAACACGTCACTGCAGCTGGTATATGGATCAGTCATGGTGGCACCAGTGGCTACCGACTGGCCAGTGCTCTATTTCTATTTGCTGCAATAAATCCTCTACGATATTACATTAACTTCAAAATGATGACATTTGGTGTATAATAGCATACCGATTCCTTAGAATCAGCATGAATTTGAGTACCATTATTACCGTAAGTGGGAATCCAAAAAGGCTATAATAAATAATATAGCCACATTCTATTTATTCAACCTTGATCTCTCCTTTATAATATTAACTAAAGAGGTAAGCACCATGGAGGAGCAAGCATTATTTCTGGTATGACAAGAAAGGGACTTTGTTGAGGGGGGAGGGGGATGCTTTGCAAAAAGCAGTAGGATGTCTTTTAGCAAAGGCAAGTGTGTAATGAGTATCGGGCTGACTTTTTAAAATAAGAGCTATTCAGGTGTGAAATGGGCTCCCCCAGAAATGAGGTGGGAGTCCCTCGGCTTTTCTGGGGCTTTAATAATGGGTTAGTCATGTATGACAGCTTGCATAATGGTTACTCCAGAATGGGAGACTCTGGACAGCCTCCCTGTGATTTATACAATATATGTTGGAAAAAGCATCCTATATCGCCACGGAAAACGTTCTGAAGAACCAAGCTCACCAGGGGCCTGGGGGCTCCTAAGGCGAGCACACCGAGTGAACTCCAGGTAGCTATTCGGAAGAAATCCAGAAACCCCTGCATAGGCCTTCTCAGAGAAGGTTTTAGCAAAACCTGTAGCTCAGAAGTGACAAACAGGCAGCCTCTGAGCCAGATTTGGCCCACAAGTGGATTTTAACGGCCCCGCCTAGTTCCTTTGTGGTTTTTGTTCTTGCTTTTAGTGTGTGAACCTGTTCCCAACCCTTCAAACCTGAAAGACGTCATGACTGCTTCTGGTGGACAGCCCCAGAAAGTGACCATTGCCCAGAGCAAGTCACTACAGAATTGCCCTCCACCAATCCACGGCCACCTGTCTCCACCACAGAGCAGTGGCCAGTGACTAATGAACACAAGGGAGTACAAGGGACAGAAGCCTTCCCTGCCTTGCCTCAAGGTGGGGCCAACGTGGCGCAGTTCGTGCTACAGACCCCCCTTTGGGTTCGGGCTGAACCTGGACCCCAACCAAGGCCACATTCTTGCTTAGGTCCCTCCCCTGCCAGTCCTACTTCCTTTCCTTCCCTTCTCCTCAAAGCAGTGCCTCTCAAAGACGGGTCCCCACACCGCGGATGACATGGGCTTCTCCTGGGAACCCAGTTCCATATGCCAATCTCAAGCCCCAGTGCAGACTTTCTGAATTCCCTAAACACTGGGAATAGAGCCCAGGGAGCTGTGTTTCAACAAGCCAGCCACCGGGGTAACTGTTACGTGTGGTTCAGCTGGAGAACCACAACCCAAGTCCTCCTGTGGTGGAATGACATACTTTCACATGGGCTCCTAATTCCAGTTCTGCCTCCAGAGAACCCACCCATAACAAGAAAGTTCAAATTAAAAAACAAACCAACCAACCTCTCTTCCTAGCTCCTCTTGGAAGCTGCTTCTTTCCCATAGGGAAACAATCAGCTTGACGCAGAAGGACTGCTGCCCCCACTGAAACCATTCCCATGGGTTCCCCTGGTTTGCACCCAGCCTAGCTCACGCATCCTGGCCCGGTCCTCATGGACTGGTCTGGACATCTGCTCCAGCTCTCCAGCGCCCCGAGATCAGGGCTTGCCTTTCTCATCTCTGTGTCCTCACAGCCTGGCACACAGCTGGCCCTCATCTACTGCAACAGAGTTAAGATGAACGGAGCCAACTCTGTTGAAACTGGCCAACATTCCTGAGACTCAGAAGCAAGATTCATGCAATCCAGAGCCCA
The DNA here is from genome assembly GCF_010015895.1 of Lontra canadensis. NCBI lineage: Eukaryota > Metazoa > Chordata > Mammalia > Carnivora > Mustelidae > Lontra > Lontra canadensis. The sequence goes on along the minus strand of NW_022631099.1, from coordinate 3,891,539 downwards.
AGAAACAATCCCTGCAACGAATTAATATAATGACCTCATAGACATTATAGTGATGCATTGGCTCTCATTGTGCAAGGATGTAATATTCTAGAGAGATTAGCTGCAGATTCACCTGGTCGTGATCCTCAATCCTGAAACCTGCAGATTAATAACCCTGTAATTTGATCCTGTCCACCTGAGCGCAGGTGCCATCTCTACTCACTTAACAAATAATCCCTCCAAGTAGGTTTGCAGGCCTCTGACACCTGGTCCAGATACTCACGCAGTCTCCCTAGCCTAGAGAGACATTTTTTTATCAAGCTGCACATGAAATAAAACAAACAAAATAAAATCCGGCTGCAAACCTGAGCTCTGGAAATAAAAAAGAAGTCATTTCCAACCCAGCACTAGCTGGCTGCTCTCAAATTATCCATGTAGAAAATTGTCCAAACTTTTTTACCCAAACTGCATTTGTTTCTGATTTTAAACTAAGTTCCGTTCCTAATTTTTCTTCCTTTCTCCAAAGCTTCTATCTTTAGGAAATATGGAGCCCAAGTTCTATAATTTGCACTTCATTTGAACACTAATGAAAAGAAATGCTCTTCCCCTTCAAACTATTTCCTCAGTCAATTACACAAATCCTCTAAGTGGAGTGTGTGAAGTGATTTGTGTCCAAGAACTTAATTAGTACTTAATTCTGGAATTTGTATCTTCTTAAGCCCACATCCTTTTAAGTTTCCACCAAGCTCAAAAAATGGTCCAGGTGTGGTCCCCTACCATAAGATCAAGGCAGAAGCGGATTTGAAGAAGTCAAGAGGAATAAAAGACCATCTGTGTGTTCAAAAAGGCAACAGCCCACTGCCTTCTGTTTCAGGCAGCCTTTCTGCCATCAACGAAGGTCCTTTCAAGTCCACAGAGAGGGCAGGAGCAAATAGCACTTGCTTACTTCGCAAATAATAGTTGTCTTGTTGTAAAGAGAAGCCGTGTCCATTGCAGAAAAAGCAGGGGGAAATGCAGAATAGTATGGGGGAAAAAATGAACTACCTAGTGATAGCAAACACTTCCATTTTTTTATGTTGAATATACAAGATACATTATACTGTAGATCATTCTTTGTGTCCATTTCTCTCATTTCCTCCACTTAGTGTAACATTTCCCTGTATTACTCAAAACTGTTTGTAGAGGTCTCTTGCCCCAGGGAGAATAAGAACTCGGAGAGGCTGCCTTGGCCCCTGCTGGGCTCTCAGATCTTGGGGGAGGGACCGGGGTGTGGACTATCTTACTCTTATTATGTATAAAGCACAGATATATAAACATTCAGCTTATCTGGGGTATTAAAATTTTATGGGGTAATGGTAATTAGGGGAAAAAATGTCCTAAAGACTCCTTGAGGGGGCAATCATTAAAAAAAAAGGGGGGAGCTGAGAAACTGTATAGTGGAGGACTGTAAAATAATCGACTTAACCAATCCCTTTAATAAAAACCTATCAACACACACTTAAGCTACTGCTTAATATTCGACTGTTAAATAAGAGCAAAAACTAAACAAACTTTTCTAATATCTCTTAAGGACCATATGTTCTTTTTCAGAGGAAAAGATAGGCTTCCCTATGGTTTGGATCTCCAACAATCTGAATCATTAAGAGCAGGGGAAATGAAGCCGGCCTGCTCATTGGCAGTCTGTGCACTGGCCTTCCCAAGTTCCATATGTTCACTATTCGACTCGACTCGGGAGGAAGGAAAGGAACACCGGACACGCGCTCACACCTCACCCCCGGCAGAACACCAGGAAGCCTGTGCATTGGTTCAAACTTGTATTCAGGTTCTTGCTCAAAGTCACACATCTGTTCAGAGGCAGAGCCTAGATCTGGTCCTAAAGTCAGTCCTCTTTTTCTCCTCCCCCAGAATAGCAGTGAAGTCACTCTTGGAGCTTCCCAGATCTTAGTGCCTCAACTGTAAAATAAGAGGATTGGACTAGATTTCTAACTGGAGCTTGAAATTCTAGGCTTCCATATAATCACATCATCCAGTGACTAAGTGTGTGGGGCCGCGGGTCAGACTCCAGGATGTCAAAGCCCCTAGAAAATCAAAGATCAGCATCCTTTTCTTCTGCTCTCCTGCCACATTTTGGAAGCGATACACCCTGGCTACCAAGGAGCAGCCCAGAGCCAAGGCTCTCCAGAAAGGATGTGCTGACTTCAACTCTGAAAGTACACATCCCACCCTGCCCCCTCCCAGAGCTTTATCTCGGGCTCATTCCCAGGGCTGAGCCTCTGGGAAGAGCTCGGCAAGGCTGCAGAAGATAAACACCCAGCCCTCCATGAACAGTGTTTTTTCTCCAGGCCATTGTCCTGCTTTTTAGCACTAAACTACAGAGATGCTTCAGTATCATAAGAGCGCTGTCTAATTAAAAGAAAGTTTTAAGAAGTAGGAGCCCTCCTGGGATTCCTCACCAAAGCGTGAGCATCTCTAAGCTGAGAGAACACACATTTTAGAAGGTATCCTCGGAGGGCATCATTTCAAGTGCACACGGCTCCCTCCATCTCCGCTGATCTATCTAGCACCACAAAGAGGGCTCTCCTGTCAAGACACACAGCCAGATGTTGGGAAGGCAACGCGGACGTGCAGAAGCCGGACGGCCGGTCACGTTTCTTCCGAGATTCATTATGCAGCCAGGCTACGCTCTGATAAATATTTGTCAGGTTCTGTCCCACAGGTTCTTGCGTCTGTGATGGAGCTGGGATCCTGTGTGGCTGTGCCCTGCAGCCTCCCAGGTAAAATGTGCTGCCCAACTGGAAATTATTCTGATCTCACGTGAACGTCTCCATTCAGAGGGTAAAGCAGAATCGATCCTCCCTTTGGTCACGCACCTTGGACCATTCCCCTGACTCCTCTACAGCCATGGGGTGGGCTAAGTCTGCCTGGACCCAAGGAACACCCAGTAGTAAGTCAAATCTGCAGCAGAAAGCACGTCTTTGAAATTGGAAGAAAAAGAAATGTGCAGAACCAAAACGGCTACGGGAACAGGTGTGCGCACAGTTAGAATTTTGCAAACTTTTGTCTGTAGAAAGCAGTATTGAGAGTTTAATGCTCACTTTCAAAGCAGGAAATGTGAGTCCCCAGGTCTCAAAGGGTTGAAACCCCTTTATCACTCACCAGAGCTGCAGAATCCCATCTATGACAGAGCTGAAGAACCTCTGACCAGAGGCTGAATTTCATCAGTCCTTCAGCAAATTTCCTAAACATTCTTGTCTGTCGGGGACATAAACCTCCTATTTAAAAATAATTTTCACTATTTCAATTGGAAAAGGATAAGATTGGTTTGTTTTTTTTTTTAAACCTAATAGTCACCACAACATAACTGAATTCTTTCTCCTGCTGGGTGGGGAAATTAGCAAATGCCTTTTTTTTTTCCCCATGCACATCTTTCCCTCCTGTTTTTCCAAGAAAAAACCCTATCTTCCCAATTTCCTTGTGATTCTAGGGTCCGGTGCCAAAAGTCCTGGAGTCTCTAATACATTCTCTGATTCATCTGGGATACCGTAAGTCTCCTAAACTATGCACAACATGAAATTAAAATGTTACCATGTGACATATTTAATAGGATTTTATCTCATTTTTCTTGATTTTAAATACAAACTAAGTTAAACAGAAACAAAAACACTCTCAGGAAAGAATGCCAATGAGCCTGCTTTTTACTCTGGTGTAGTCTTCAGCTGACCTTTTACTATAGATATGTGGTCCTTAATTGAAGAGGAGAAAAAATATCCTCAAAAGTCTTCTCAGGTGTGTCCTGCCCCCACAAAAAGGATCCCAAGGAATACATTGCCAGTCCCAGAACTCCTGAGCAACCCACCCAGGAAGAGATGAAAAGGAGAAAAAATACACAGCGCCCATCACCACCCCCTCTACCCACTGCACTCCCTCCACTCTGTGATGGGAGTCCCCACAGGCTGTTCACCCAAGGTACAGGTCCTGGGGACAGCACTAACTCCTCCTCTCCCTCACCTCCCACATCACTTGAGTCTCCATGACCGCACCTCCTAAGCATTTCTAAACACCATCCCTTCCTCTCTTCTCTTCAAGCCACCGCCTTCACTCAGGCCCTCCGCACCTCTCTGCCGGATTTCCCACCCGCCTCCCAAGGGGACGGCAGGTCCTCCCAAGTGTTACCAAATCCTATCAAGTGAGATCCTATCAGCCCCTGCTTGGAAAACACAGGCTAGAGCACCACTGCCCCGGGCTGAGATTAAGAATGCCAAACAGGACTGTGAGGGCCAACGTAAGCTGGGCCCAGCCCACCTTCTGATTCCATAGCTGCTCAATTAATGGTAAGGTTCAGTGTGACTTGATCAAACAGATTTAGGTAATGAACAAAAGGAGAAATAATGAGAGCAATCTCATCCAACAGTACAAAATGCTTACTCTGGGAAGGGGTACCGAATGCTATATATGCATTATCTCAATCTTCTCAACAAGAAGGCAGGCATTCCTATTTGCCCCACTTGTCATTCAGGAAAGCAGCTGCACAGCTCAGGCCAAAGCTCACCCCAAGGAGCAATGACAGAACCCACGTCCTCGCTCACTGTGCCACACGGCCCCCATATGCTGCCGACACGGATGCTCTAGGTCACTTGGACCTGGTGGTGTGGATAGCCCCCAGATACTGCTTACAATACCCACTTCGGCTAAACCCCTTAAATGTGCAAGAGGGAACCCCTTGCTCAAGCTAAGAGAGGGTCCAGAAGACATTGCGAAGTCTGAGTACCAACTCTAGGAGAAGAGGCCAGGCTCAGCCCATGCACTGCCACCTACAACACACCTGCTCCAATGGCCTCTCCCGATCATTCCCAAGTACATGCCCAGGGCCAAGTACACAGAAGGGTTCCCCGTCCTACTGACTCTGTAGATGGGTCCATGCTCTTCCCAGGCTGAAAAACCTACCTAATTGAGATCACATAGGAGGCAGGAGACCTCTGCGCCCAGGTCCTCACTGTGCCCTCTTCTCACACTGCTCAACCCCCATCCTCTGACCTAATTACGTGGCTAAGCCACTTTTCTAGCTTACATTAACCTTCTTGCAAGTGCTCAATATTCTTACTGGGGGAAAAAAAATGGATGAATGGATAAAAACTTTAGAAAACTTTAGTTGTATCTGTTTTTATGAATTAGTAAGAACAGCACCTGGTTTTAGCACCAGCATCTCAAGGACGTGATCAGGGAGCCAGCCTCCCTGAAACAGACTTCTCTGGAGGCCCTGAGTAAATGAGCCTGGGAACCCGTGAAGATGGAGGACAGGACCGACGCCCAGCTTGGGCAGGCAGGCAGCTCCGGTCGCTCATATCCCCATTGCATTTCTAGCTCCCAGAAAACTGTGCCGGCATTATTTCCAGACACTGCTACAGACCCCAAATTGGGTATAATGGCTCCGGCTCCAAGCACATTCACTCTCCAAAATCAAACAACTAAAAAGGTGGCCGGTGAACAACAAAGCCATGTGAAAAAGGAATGAAACTCTAACTTCCACAGGCCTCTCCCACTTAGGGATGATGAACGTGATGTACCCCGGCGACACTAACCGTAAGCAGGCTGCCCCTTTAAAAATATAACCATCAATCTGTTGTTAAGCCCACAACCAGTTGCAGTATTAATCACACTCCTTTGGCAAGAGAATCCATTTCCCAATAAAGTTTGAGTGGCAGAGAAAAGGCAGAGCCAACAATCAGGAAATAAACTATGCTTCCAAATGATCGAAGGAAAGCTGCTCTTCTCGCTGGCGGCTCTCCCGCCATCCTGCTGCTCACACCAGACACACATAAATACACATGTCACTCTGCTTCCCCCACATCGTATTTCCATCACGGCAGAGTGCTGTGCGCTTCCGTTCTGGGCCCATTTTTCACTTTGTGCCATTTCTTTATGCTTTGCACAGACCTCCCCTAGAAATTTGCACAGACCTCCCCTAGAAATTAAGAGCCCCTTCTTAAGCACAACTGCCCATATCCTGTCTCTGCCACCTTTTCTTCCCCTCCCCCACTCCACCGCAGGAAGTCTAGAACCCATCCTGCTAAGACGTAGGAGTATCCTGCCTCACCTCTTGAACTGGGAGCCTCTAGAAATCCAAACCTTATTCCTGTTTCCCCAATGGCTGGCACAAAGTAATCATTCAATTAATGCAGAGAGAGTAGGGTTTTATTCATGCTAGGAGAAGTTTCTAATGAATGCAGCAGACTTGGGAAGCCGTGGACTCTGTTGTTCAGTAGCATGTCTAACCAACCAATTCTCAGAGGCAACCCTCAAAATACAGAGAAGAGGACAAATCCCCACATCTTCTGTACTTTTCCTTTAAATAGATACTAACGAGAAGGTTTCTTTCCATGCAAATGGTGAGATGTGTTTGACCCACCACCTTTGGAAATGCTGTGAAGTTGTTGTTATTGTGAACGATTTCTTCTACTGCATTCTTAATTTATTATTCTAGTACAGAGGAAGACCCTTATTTGTATGTTCATATTATCTGACAAACTTACTAAACTCCTCACTACTAGTAGTAGGTCTGGTAATTACCTTTTCTTCAAATAAGTGGTATTACATGCAAAAAAAAAAAGAAAAATGGCAATTTGTCTTTTCTAATCCTTAGGACGTTCTTTTCACTTGTTTTACTGTATCACCCTAAACATTTAGTATGTCACAGCAATAATCATGGGTATCTTTTTTAAGATTTTATTTTATTTATTTTATTGACAGAGAGAGAGAGCACACGCACGCAAAGAGGGAGCATCAGGCAGAGGCAGAGGTGGGAAGCCCAAAGCTGGGCTTGATCCCAAGACTCTGGGATGGTGATGTGGGGGTGAAAACACCTGAGTGGTGTATGTGACTGGACCCAGGTAGGGTCTATTTATAAACTTTTTAGATTTGGTGGGTAGGTACAGGGGTCCATTCATCTTGCTGCTGCCCAAGACGAGCCTCATAGGTCAGCTCCTTTGGCTCTTATTAAAACTGCCACCTTCTAACCTGGAGTGGCCACCTCTTTCTTTGGTCTCTCCGTGACCTCTGAGTACAGGGTCTGGTTTCACATTACACCTGGGAAGCCCCTGAGAGGGTTGTGAACCAACACAACATTAGCTTCCATCAAAGAACTCAGCGCTGTTCCTTCCACAGCACAGCACTGTCGCTGGAAGGGGGCTGCCCCACTCCGAACTACACTTAGCAGCATTAGGTATGGCCATGCAACTCGCTCGCATCAACAGAAATGCTCTATCCCTTGCAGACCCAACACGGTCCTAAAGCAGGCAGATACTCTCCACGCGCTCTCCTGGGACTCCAGGGCCTTAGTCATGGTTGAACCACAGGATGGGGGGTGCCTGGGTCCATGAGTCACCCACCCATGGCCACCTACCAACCACTGTACCATATTGTGAGCAAGAAATAAACCCCTGTTGCATAAGGAAGCTTATTAGAGTTAACTACTCTTACCCTGCTGTACTATCTTGTCCTCCAGGAATAAATCCAACCACATATTTTTTTTTAATAGGATGTTAGATTTAGAACGTTAACATTGTATTTTAGATTTTAACTGAAACAGACTTGGAAGTTCCCTTCTCTGGCACCATCTTTAGTTTTGATATCGGTATTGAATGCTTCAGATAACAAGAGCGGCTCTCCCCTTGTTGTGTCTCTGGAACAACATATACAAATGCAGGAACTATCTATTCATATTAAATTGGGTAGGCCTTTAGGATTTAGGGAAGGGGAAAAGTTCTCAAGCTGTTCCAATTTCTTCAGCAGCCACTGTTCTAGTTTTTTTTTTCCACCATTAATCAGGTAGCCAACTCTGAAATCTTTTTCCATCCATCTATTCATTTCATAAGGGATTTCACATTTATGTACAGTGTATAACCAATTCACCTACCACAGTGAAGATGCTTCTGTATCTGTATTTTATATGCAACTTCCTCTTTTTATCCTTGATGAGACTCACCAGGGACTTGTCCATTTTTCTGATTCTTTTGGAAAAATATTTGGCTTTGCGAATCATTGTTACTTTCTCCAGCCCTCTTTTATTGATTTCTACCCTATCTCACTATTTCAATCCTTCTGATTTCACTAGGTCAGAGAATGTGGTTAGAATGTCGTCAATTCTTAGAACCCAGGGACCTTCTGGTCTAGAATGTGATCCACTTTTGCGAAAATTCCATGTGTGCTCCAAAATAGGCATTTCGTATTTTTCTGGGTACAAGCTTATTATCATGTTATCCAAATCTTTTATACTCTTGCTTATTTTTGTCTGATCTGTTTCCAAGAAGAGTACATTTAAATCTCTACCTACAATGGTAGATTTATCTATGTATTACTATAAAACTGAATTATTTCTTTATATAGCTTAAAGCTGTCCTATAGGTTATATTTGTTCATGACTATTACATTTTCTTGGAATATTGTGGCACTTCCAGAATAAATCATTTTTTTCATCTCTTTCATGTTGTTCACCTTAAATTCTATTTCATTTGCTACTGAAACCATGAGCCAAGTGTTATTTTGGTTATTTTCCTGGAATGCCATTTTTCTCTATTTTCAACCTTGCCCTGTGCTTTTATGTCATTCTCTTAAAACCAAAGTTTGCTGGATCTTTTTTGCAACTCCATTTGGAGTCCCCATGTCTTAATCAGTGAGATTAACCTGTTTATACTGTAATCAATGATTCTGGGGGATTGATTTCTTCGTCCCTTTTTGTGTTTTCGATTTGCAGAGCTTTTTCTTCCTGTTTTCTTATCTCTTGCTAAATCAATCCCATTTTCCTTGGTTTTTCCTACTGGTAGTTGGAACTATATTATTTTCTTGGTTGTCCCTAACTTAAAAAGACCCATATTCATCCTTTTCTCCTCTTAATAAAGATTATCCATGAACATGTCCTCCCCCACCATTAAGACACATGCACTGCCTGCCCCTAGCTCTGACCTTCCACATATACTCATGCACACCATTCCTCGTGTTGGCATCATCTGGAAATTCAGTTCCAGGTTGGTGATGGGTCCCCTGCCACTGCTGTTCCTGACATATCCAAAACCCTGGGCAAAGAATGAGGCCAGCAGACCATACTTTGTTTTTCACATTGATTAGAACCAGAATTCTTCTGTTCACTTATTGTTTTTTGGTAGGATGATTCAGAATCTTGCATCTATGAATATTCTTGTTTTAACAGCTTTAAGGTGTAATTTACATACCATAAAATTCACCAATTTTAAGTGTGATTCACTGGTGAGGACTATGTTTACAGTTGCACCCGCGTCACCACACTCCACTTGCAAACATTCCCATCGCCCCAAGAGACCCCTCATGCCTCTTTGCCGTCAACCCTTGTTCTCACACCTCCAGCCCAGACAGCCACTGATTTACGGTCTATATCCACTAATTTGCTGTTTTCTGGACATTTCACATAAACGTAATTGTCCAAGAGGTGGTCTTTTCTGCCTGGCTTCTTTCACTTAGCATCAGGTCCTTGAGGCCCATCCCTCCTGCGGTACGTGTTTTACTGCTGTGGACAACTGCAGGATAAGGATGGGCCACATTTTGTTTATCCATATCCCAGTTTCTGGACATGTGCCTGGTGTCTATTTTTTGACTATTCTGAATCACCTCCCTGTGAACATTTTCCTCTAAGTCTTTCTGTGAACACAGACCTCCTTTCTCCTGGGGAGGTACTCGGGAGTGGAATTGCTGGGTTACAGGACAAATTTATGTTGAACTTCTGCAAGAAACTGTCAGGCTTCTTCTTCCACAGTGGCTGTACCATTTCAGATGCCCACCAGCCACGTAGGAGGGTTCTAGGTTCTCCCCATCCCTGCCAACACATGCTATTTTGTCTTTATTACACTCATTCTATGAGTACATTTATTATTTTTATAGTTAGAAAAAACAGGCACTTAAAGTATATGAAAATTAGGTCTATGTCCTGTGATCTCCCAATGAAGTGAAGGAGTTGGGGGGTGGAGGGGAAGCAAAAACAACTGGAAGGAAATAGACCAAAATGATAAACATTATTGCCTCTGCATGACAGGGTTAGGGGTGTTTCTTCTATCCACCTTCCTGTAGCTTTCTTCTCGATAAGGAACAGGCAGTTACTTTTATAATTAAAAAATTAACTTTAATAGGTGTTTTACAGCTAACATAACCTCGTTTTTCCTACAAAGACGCATTCCCCAATACTGGCGATGAGATACCAAAGTTTCCATCCCGCCTCCGGATTAACTTGCAGAGTAGCTGTTCGTTTTATTAAGCTCCAGAGAACTGTAGGGCTTCCAGCCCTCTCTCCAGTCAGCTAAGAGGCCTGGGTGAACAGTTGCCGCTGCCGTCCCTCCCACGATGCTTTCTTTGCCGACACGGGGACCTTCGGCTACTCAGAGAAACCTCATTCCGCTACAAGCACCCTGTGCTTGCCCAGGCTCACCCCATCCCACATTTGGCCTGTACACTGAACTCTACAAGACACGAGGTCTTCAAGTCGCTCTGTTAGCTAGAGATCACAAAGCCTGCCTCGTCATACATGAAGTGTAAATGCTATGTCTCAGCCCATAACTAGAGATCTTGACTTCATCCATCGAGCATTAACTAAGCACCAACTCTGCGAAAAGCGCTTTCCTCCACAGCCTTGAGTTTACAATCTAATAATAAACCACGCACCTTTCAAAGTAGGGGGCACTGAGGATCCTAAAGAACAAACAAAGAGAGGGTCAATGAGAGCTTAGAAAAGCAATCTTTCTCTTTCTAGCCGCGAGATGAAAGAGGTTTCCAGGTAGAGTCACTGGTGAGTTTGGGGTGTCAGTTAACTCAGAGATCCAGGAATTGCACAATGGCTAGAGACAAGCATCTGAGAGGCAAGACCAAAGGAAAAGCTCCCCCTCCTTGCACCCAGGCGCCCTCTCAAGTGCTTCTTCCCTGCTCTTCATTCCCCATCACCACCAACTGCCTTGTCTCCCTGCAGGCGCCTGTACCCAGCCTGCCCTGCTACAAATGAATGCCTTCGGCGACTGCAAGTCCAAATGCAGCCAGGCAGGGGCGCTCTAATTCAACTTGTCCAAAATGAGGCAAGCCCAGAAGAACCACCAGAGTTGTTTGTATTCTCATTAGGACAGGCCCCTTGCAAGCTCTACAAACTTTTAAGAATGTAACCTGTGACCAAAGAATGACTTAACATCATATGCTACCATTTTATGCTAAAAACCATACCGTGCTGAAGAATTTCACAAATGACTTTAACATCAAGAGCCAAAGCAAAACCTTCAACTAGAGGGGACTGTGTTTTTTGGCCTGATGAATAATTTGCACTCAGTAATAGGGAGTCAGCCAAGCCACCGTGAATTACTAAATTTTCAAAAGAGCAAAAAAATAATAAAGTACATTCAACCTTAAAACTATTCTGAACATAATCTTCCTTTGAGGATTCAGAATGCCTGGAAACACTTCTAAATTTGTGAATAAGGACCACAGACTTTAGGTTGTCACATCCATACAAAGTTATTCAATAAAACCCGGCAGGCTTAGAGATTACTAATCCTCCTGGTTGCAAGCTAAAAAGAATTGCTCTTCGAATAGTAAATGTAGGTATATACCAGAACTGGGTATAGGAGATGTCCCCATTAAAGAATGTCACTGATTTTGCTCTAATTTATTCCAGGTTTATAGCATAAAGCAAAATTCACCCTTTATCAGTACACAGTTCTCTAAATTTTGACAACTTTACATAATCTATGTAATCATTACAATCAAGACAGAGAATGTGTTCATCATCTCCCCAAAATTCTTTCATTCCCTTTATGGTAAACCTCTTCCTGTTTCCCCTAGTCCCAAGCAACCCAAAAATCTAACTTCTGTTCCCATCGTTGCACATTTTCCAGAACATCCCATAAGTGGAGGACAGTACTTAGCTTTCGAGTCTGGCTTCTTTCACTTAGTATCATCTTTTCAGAGTTATCTGTGTTGTTGCCATGATTCTGTTTTTCAGCTGAATTTGAGCTGGAACGTCCACATGGGTATGGACAGCCTCACACCAAGTTCTCGGTCACTGCTCCTAAGGTGTGAAATGCATTTTCAGGGGCCCTCTGTACAACCTCCTACCTTCTCTGAATATTAAAAGTGGGACAAATTTCATATGTCGAGAGTAGGGCAATACTTTCAAAGAGCAAAGCTCTAAGCCCTGAGCTTTTGTTCAAGGACACAAATTCTGGCCCTATGGACCTCAGTGACTCCAACACCGCAGGGACCAAAAAGGAATGGGTAAACTCCCCTGAATGGCAACATGACCCACTGGTCAACTTGGATAATGCTATTTTTAGTTCCCAAATAAAACAATCCTACTGGGCAAATTTCTTGAAAGAAAAAAAAAATTTTAATTTATTTTGTGTGTTTGCGTGGGGGTGGGGGTGGTGTTTAAAACTGGTTCTGAAACATTTCCAAAAGTGGAACTTCCAAAGAGCTCGGTGCAAAGGCAGTTCTTTTTGAATGTGTGATCAGGAGCCTAAAGTTACTCTTAAAGGGCAGCAAGTATTCTGCTAAGTGAGGCAGAAATAGGACAGTGGTCAGATTGTTCCCCTGGGTCCCCTTCCCAGGTTACCAGAACGCTGGGGGTTGAGGCTCCCCGCAGAGAGAGCCAGGCTCCTCCCCTCACCACCCACCACTGCAAGATTTCATTCCAGAGTCCTCATTTCCATCACTGTGCACACATTCTTATACCTGCATAGGCTACAAGTATTTACTGAGGGCCCCCCTCTCCCCAGTGACCACACCAAGCTCATCAGGACGTGTGATTCACATCCTAGGCAACCAACCAGAAAACCCAGAATCTGAGTAGAGATGGTGCTGGGTTCAAATTTCTGCTCTTGGCCCTTTTTTTTTTTTCTTTTTTAATTTCTTTTCAGCGTAACAGTATTTATTGTTTTTGCACCACACCCAGTGCTCCATGCAATCTGTGCCCTCTCCAATCCCCACCACCTGGTTCCCCCAACCTCCCACCCCCGCCCCTTCAAAACCCTCAGATTGTTTTTCAGAGTCCATAGTCTCTCATGGTTCACCTCCCCTTCCAATTTCCCTCAACTCCCTTCTCTCTATCTCCCCTGTCCTCCATGCTATTTGTTATGCTCCGCACATAAGTGAAACCATATGATAACGGACTCTCTCTGCTTGACTTATTTCACTCAGCATCATCTCTTCCAGGCCCGTCCATGTTGCTACAAAAGTTGGGTATTCATCCTTTCTGATGGAGGCATCATACTCTGTAGTGTATATGTCTCCTCTTGGCCCTTTAACTCAGGCCCTCCCACCATCCACGGACTCTCTAGCAAGCTCACCCAGACAAAGCCTGAAGACTAAGGTGTTCAAACCAAGCATTCACTCCACTCAACCCACTCAGGACCATGACGCTGTGCTCATCCCCATGGGCTCAGTGCGTAGCTTTGTACCAGTGAGTCGGGGGGCGAGGGGGGAGAAGACGACTTTCAAACAGCTCTGACAAAATTTTCACCTCTGAATAACAGTTTGGTTCTAGAACTCCCACTACCTAGGGAAAGAACACCTCATTCTGAAGCTGTCCGGATTCTAGAACCAATCTCTTGCTCATATGCAAGAGAACAGTAGCTTGGGAAAGTGACGAATTCTCTAAATCTGGTTTTCCTCATCCATAGAGTTAATAATCCCTCCCTGCTGCCAGAATGAAATAATGCATAATAACAGCAGATATTAATTGAAAGCATATACCATGAAATATGTGTTACTTTCATTATTGACTTTAATCCATTCAACCAATCCCAGGAGGTAGACTATCCTTATCCCCAACTAGGAGAGAAGGAAAATAAAGATCAGAGATGCTGAGCAACTTGCTCAAAACCACCAGCAGGTGAGTGGTACAGTGAGGATGTCAACTTCTCTCTTGCCAACTACATTTATCCGTATTCCACTCTGACCATCCGTCCCAAAAAAGTCATAGTGAATGGTTCAAAAGTTTCATAAAGATGTTCCTCATGGTTTGAGAGGAGAAAAATCAGGGAAAAAACTAGACATCCAAGAACCAGGTAGCACTAATATCCAACTGCAGGGTTTTAAATCATTACAATGAATAGTTTATGAAGGCCTGCTGAAGAGAGGTGTTCAGCCCTCCCCGTTCACCAAGCTCACCAACATTACAGTAAGTACAAGCAGGACAATGTTATCCAAGTACTGAGAACCTTTGGTGAACTGACCAAAACCGGAGAACAAGCGCAGTTGTGCTAGCAGTAGAACCAGGACACATGGAGAAGAGGAGGAGGAGCTAGAACCATCAGGAGAAAGAGGCTGCTTCATCTTCGAAGGCCCAGTATGAGCAGATACAGATACCGGGAATGAGTGGAAGGGCAGGAATGAGGCAAACTGTCCACAAGAAGGTTACCTGTGTTGGCTGCCCCCGCCAACCCAATCAACTCCACCATCACCCCTCACCTCTTTCTCCAAGATCAACAAATGAGTTTTCCCAAGCCAAAATAGGAGATAAAATTTTTAAGGATACTTGATCTCCCAAGGGGCTATGTAAGCTTCCAGAGTGAGGATCATCATCCCAGAATATGTTCCTTTTCACCTAAGTGTAAGGGGAGGAGAGCGGCACAGCTCATTTCCTTTTGCCCCATCCATGACCAAGTGAAGACTGCCAGTCAGCTCAGCTGCCCATGGACTTGGTGGAGGACAGACAAAGCCACTCCAGCTGTCTGTAGGGTCACCTTCGTCTCATATGGCTATAATGAATAAACTAAAACCATCAAACACTTGGGGGAAAAATATCACACAAAAGTGAGCCAAACTACCAGAACAGACTCCAAGGAACACACACACACACACACACAGAACCAATGGGTGACCATTTAAAAAGGAAAAAAGAAAGGGCGCCTGGGTGGCTCAGTAGGTTAAGCATCCGCGTCTTGATTTTGGCTCAGGTCACCATCTCAGGGTTAGGAGATCGAGCCCCACATCGGGCTTCATGCTTGGGGTGGAGCCTGCTTAAGATTCTCTCTCTCCCTCTTCTTCTGCCCGTCCCCCCGCTAAAAAAGTAAAAGAAAAAATAATCAAAGAACAACAACAAAAAAAAATGAGTTTATGGAAATTAAGAAGATGCCTACCAAAACAAACAAAAACCAAAACAAAACAGAGAAAATTTTAAGGAAATCTCTCAGAACACAGAACAAAAGGAGATATATCTGAAAAATGAAGGACAAAGAGACAAAGAATGCCAGGCCATGAAGTAAATATCTACCAGGAGCTCCTAGAACGTAAGTGGAGAGAAAGAAATTATCACAGAAATTTTTAAATTTCACAGAACTGAAGAAAGTAGTTCCTCTCAGGAACTACTGAGAGGGCCCATCAAGTACCCTGTAGGATAAATGAAAAATACCATATAGAAACATCCTAAACTCTTCCAGGGGCATGTATGTTAGAGGCGTCACGTGGGCAAAACAAAACAGATTACTCATAGAAGAATTAGAAATTTAGGTGTCCAGCTAACTAGCTGAATTACTAATTCCTAATTCTATGGAATAATAGAGGAAACTGAACATGTTTTGAAATGTCAAGGACAGCATTATTTTGATTCACAATATTTTTTTCAGTTCTCCAGAACACGAAGTGTTCCATATACCTATTCATTTATAAAATATTAATCAGGAATACAGTCAAACAAAATGAAAGGAATAAAGAAGATGGAGAATTCCAGAAAGAGAAGTGTTCCAGGAGAGCAAAAAGCAGACCCCCGCACCCCAGGAAGACAACAGAGCATCAGGCACACAAGGCAGGAGGAACACAGGGAGCCCGTCACAAAAAGTATGACTCAACAGTCAAGAGGCAGGAGGGATGCGGTGAGGGAGGCATCTGCTTCCTCCACCACCAAGAAAAATGAAAGACAATTAGAAAGCAAAAAGCTGCACAAGAAAGTCAGGTGCCAACACAATCAAAAAGTCACACGCTGTGATTCTAGCCACTGATGGAATGGTCAAGAAAGCACCTTGGTGCCCAAGGGACACAGTTCTAAGGGCAGAGGCTCTTGCTCAAAACACAAAGCATAAGACAGGGCCATATCAGTTTCACTTGGGGGGGAGGGGCAGTGGCCCCAGGGGGCAGGAGTGAGGACTGGGCGGAGTGGGACAGGGAAGAAAGGAAAACCAATAGAAGTAGACGATACAGAGCTCATCTGCCCTAGGAGCAACCCAGAGTCCGCCCCACTAGGAACCCTCCACAAATTATCCGCCCAGGGAAAGAAGTAGGATTATTACCTACCGGCTTCCCCCACCCTGCAACTGAACAAAGGCTGCCCTGGGGGCCTGGCATTTCCAGAGGTGTCTATGTAACAGAATGGCTCAGCGGGGTCTTCCTAGATGCTGCAGCAGCAAAGTCCCAGGGCAGAAAGTGAGAAACACGGTGTACGACCTCGAATTATATTTTCTGTGTGCATGTAATACTTTGTGATAATGACTATGTAAATGAGAGACACAAATAGTATGTAGACATTAGCACTACTCCCTAAATATTTTTGGCTCTCAGCTTTCACAGCGTATGATGGAATCACACTCTTTGGCCCCTTGTGGTTGAGTGGGACCACGTGATTAATTCTGGCCAATGCACTGAAGTGAGAGTCCTAGCCCACTTCCATTCAGGACATTTAAACACTGATGTAAGACATTACAAAGCACTCTTTCCATCTGCTGCAGTGAACAACACTGCAGATAATAGTTCTTCCATTTCCACGAGTTGTCGAGGAAAAAAAGCACCCAACACAGAGGCTCCAACCCACCCTCATGGACTTGAGAATGTAAGAGAAATAACCTTTTGTTTCAAGCCACTGAGACGTGGGGATTATTTGTTACTGCAGCCTAAACTTGCCCATCCTGACTGGGTCAAGTAAATGTCTTATGATGTGTTGAGGGGAAACCAAGAAAAGAGATGACAACACATCAGGTGCTAATAATGCTTCTGCTCAGTTGAGAGAATTCCGAGAAAAGTTCTTATTTACAATTTCTCTTTTCAAATTTCACATAATAAGCATGTATTATGTGTAGAAGACAAGAAAAACTCAAGGGAAAGTGCTGTCGTCTAGGAAGAGAGACTAGGGGGAGGGGGGCAGGCCATTCTAGGAAAACTCCTGTAGCTTTTCCACCTCATAAAATAACACAGATCTCTTCAAGCAGAAGGACAAGTGAGTCCTAAATGCTCAGAAGTTTACTTCACCTTTACAATACGCCTATCTTGAAAGTCTTCCCAACATTCAGTCATGTTTTCAGGACTGTGGACTGTTTCTACTCCCTGATTCCAAATCCCCCAAGAACTTGTACAGGTTTTGCTAATAGGGTTTCTTTTTCCCCCAAAGAGAAAAGGCTCTTAGAAAATCCAGTCTTGGGGCGCCTGGATGGCTCAGTGGGTTAAAGCCTCTGCCTTCGGCTCAGGTCATGATCTCAGGGTCCCGGGATCGAGGCCCACATCGGGCTCTCTGGTTAGCAGGGAGCCTGCTTCCCCCTCTCTCTCTCTGCCTGCCTCTCTGCCTACTTGTGATCTCTCTCTCTCTCTCTTACATAAAGACATAAAAAATATTTAAAAAAAGAAAAGAAAATCCAGTCTCCAACACTCATCAAGAGGAGGATTTCACTGTACTCACGCACTCTCCCAGCCACATGTACACCCACAACAGGTCAACGTCTTCAATCTGTTCTGGGACCCATCATGCAATTTCTCCCATAATCCCGTTTTCCAAATAGCAGGCAGAGCAATCCTTAGGAAGTTCATCAGTCCACGTAACTTCCCTAGCTCCAGTGGCTTCCCACTACACTTAAGGAATGAAATCGAAGTTCCCAACCACGGCCTTCCAAGGTTCTCTGCGCCACACCAACCATAATCTTTCTCTTGGTCCTCGAACCAACCAACCTATCTGCCCACATCAGGGCCCCCGTGCTTGGCTGTTCCCACTTCCCATACCATTCCTCTCAGGGCTTCTGGGAAGGCCTCCTCCTTCCTCATCTTCAGCCTGAACACCACTTCCTCTGGGGGACCTTCCCCAAATGCCACCATCCAGAATGAGCCCCATGTCCCCATGGCCCTGTCTTCCTCCTACTGTTCTATTCCTTCCCTGCAGAGAATCTGCTGCCGTCCTAGCTCTCTTGCAGTTACCTGCTCAGGTGCGCGCTGCCAGAGGTCTTCATCTGGTGCGTGGCTGCACCACCAGCATTTAGAACAGTGCCCGTATAAGAAAGCACAGATTACCTGTTGTCTAAGCAATATGGCAGCAGGCAGCATACCTGACCCTGAGAGGGCAAAGGGAAGGGCACATCAAGCACAGAGGAAGACACGAGCAGGTCTTCCCTGAAAGAAACTTCTAGAAGACAATGCTGCAGCCGAGCCTTGAGGGACAGTCAGGAGTTAGGTACCCACAAGCAAGGGAAACGGGGTGTGCAGAGGCCCCACAGCATGAAAGAGCCTGCCCACGGAAGCAGGGCTAGTGCCTGGGGAGAGGGGGTGCCCAGAGGCCCAGAAACACCCTCACCTTCTCACCCTCTCTCTGCATTTTGGAGATTAAGTCCCACTCCTACTCAGGACCTGGGAAGAGCATTCACACCAGCCCCCTCTGCCTTAGGAGGGTCAGAGCCCATTTCACAAAGGGGGCCAGCCCACAGGCTGGCCTGCTATCAAGCACTTTTCAACGCAGTGATACCTTGTCTTCTGCCCTGTCAACTGCCATTAGTCATCTCTCCCACCAGCTCTGAGAGGTAAGTCAGTATGATTAGTTTTTCAGCTTTACAGCTGAGAATGGAGGACTGTGGAGATTAAGTGACAGAGTTGGCAGCTGGAAGAGACCAGAATTCAGAGCCCGTGGTTACACACAAGCCCCAGAGCCCTCATAATTCTGGGCACTCAGGCCAGGAGGACCTGTGGAATCCGCATGTGTCCACGTGGCTCCCCTACCCCCAGGCCCCCCAAATCTCCCCACTGTCACCCTTTCCTCTCTCCCCTTTCCCCCCTCCCCCAGTCCCACTTCCCTTTCCCTCCTGCCCTCCCCGGCACCACACTCTCCAAAGCTTTTGGGCTCTTCAGATTAACAACGTCCCACCACCTGCCTTCAGACCGGGGGGGACCGGATCACTGCCTTCTCTTCTCGACAGCGTCCGAATTGCAAGGCTTGTCCACTCCCTGGGTGAACAGGGACTGCGACCCGCAGCACCATACAAAGAGAACCCAGGGGAACCGGCTCACGGGAAAGAGCCTCGTGATAAGTGAGGCCTAATCCTCATAAAGGACTGTGCTCCCCTTCCTCCTCCCAGGAGCTCTGGACAGAAGGGCTTCCCCCACTCTTGGCCAGCTCCCGGCCCAGCAGACTCCCCCATCCACAGCTCTGCCTGCCCAGAATACTAACAAGGGCCCTTCCAGATGCACAGAGAAAGCCAGACAATCCCTCGCAGCCCCCAGAGGCTGGCTGGACAGGGCAGGCGTCCAGGGTGTCAGTGGGGCAGGCCAGTTCCTCGTGGTTCGGCTGGTACGCAGGGACGACAGAAGGCCCCTGCTCCCATGGGGACGGAATGAGGGCGAAAGGCTGCTGGTGGAGGCGGCTGGGGGCCCCCGGGCTGCCTTTCCAGATGGCATAAATCAGCTGGTCTGGCTTCACAGTTCCCTGCCACCCAGCACACAGCGGGCAACCGGCAGCACGAAGACCCAAGGTAAGTCTGGAGGAGATTAAATTAAAACGGCCCCGGCAGTCATAAATCTACCTGCGAAGGAGTGCACAGAGCACCAGGCAAACCAGCTTTCTCCAGGTTACTGATGAGCACTGGCCTCTGCAAGGGCGTCCCAGCAAGGCCTGGTCAGGAAGCCAGGAACGGGCATCTCGGCAAAGAAAGCCTGCGACCGTGGGGCTGTCTGGGCCTCGAGGTCAGACAAAGGCCGCCGCAAATCCTCGTGCTTGGCTTCCAGGCTGTGGGACTTTAGGCAGGTCACCTAAGCTCTCCTTCCTAGCTCCAAAAATGGGGACCAGTCAAAGGGGCTTGCAGAGTCATGACAAGCATGTGTCCCACAAGCACAACTCAAAAATGGTAGCCATGACAACAAAACTGGTGAGGACGGAGGAAAGTAAAAGTCACGGACACAGAACATTAACAAGAGCAAACGGGGCACTCGCTCCGTGCCAGGCACGATCCATTCTTCCAGTCCTCACATCTATGACGAGATGCCATTAGAGTCGGGTTTGCAGATGGAGAAGTGGAGGCACAGAGAGGCCGAGTCGTTGGCTCAAAGTCACAGAGCTGGTCGTGGATGGTGCTAGGATTCAAACCCAGGCAGCCAGACTCCTCTGGAGTGGGAAATAAGGCACTCCTCTGACTTTTGGAATTTAAGAGCCAGAAGGAAAACAAGCATCATTTTCCCCACATTCATTCCAAAGAGAGAGACACCTGAGCCCAGAGAGCAAGAGACTAACTCAGGCACACCGCCAGACAGTGACAGACAGCTGAACCTGCCCATGGCTCCCGAGAGCAAAAAGCACGGGACTCCATAATCCTAAGTGTCTTCTGCGTGGCTTGGACAGCTCCCCAAATCTCTCTTCCTATGTAAGAATCAGCTCATCTTCATCCATATGCTAGGAGGAGTGTGGCCACAGGGGGTCTGCCAAGTAGAGCTTCTGAAGAGGACCCCAAGCTGTCCTCCCCAGACCGCCCCTCTCGGCCCACCAGCCACACGAGGGAGGTCAGACAGTAGGGTCCCCTCCGGGATTCTGGGGCAGGGGACAGAGCCAGCCAGCCTACCCATCCCCAGTGACAGAAACCAGCCCCAAGGAGCCTGATGAGAAACAGAGATTGCCAACTTTATCACAGCCCCATGATTACCAAAATCAACCGTTCAATTGGTAGTTAAAGACTCCCTTTGCTGAAAGCCCCAGAGAGTCAGCATAGCACACAGACCCCGGAGCCAGGACTCACGGGTTCTGATCTTGGTTAGAAACCCCCAGCCACACCAGTGAGCCTCAGTGTCATCTCTCAAGTGAAGAAAGCCGCACCTACTTCTGAGGGTCACTGTGAAGCCTCTGAACGGGGTACACAGAATACTACTGCTCACCCCGACCCCGGCAAATACTGCATAAGCATTCATCGAACAGAAAGCTCCTCGTGATCTGTTGGCCCGCTCTCCAAATAAGTGACTCTTCTTTTTCTTTTTTGAGGGCTCCCCACCCTATGGGGCACGATCTTCAAGGACTACACTGAAGCCTCAGCATTTGTCCTAAACCTGACGGAGTACGTCCTTACAAGGATGAAGAATGGACTCAGTACTGCTGGGAGCCGACCCCGTAGTTTGAGGCAAACCAAATTATACGTTAAAGCAAAAAAAAAAAAAAAAAGAAAGAAAGACAAGAAATTACTTCAAGCATAAATGCTACCGCACAGCACCGGTCTACAAAGGCTATGTTTTAAGTACTCGGTGCCTCGGGCCCCTGGGTCTGGCAGCCCATTATTCGCTCTGTAATCGCAGAGCTGGATTGCAGAAACTTTTAAATAGTTTGGTATTTTGACTTCCCTCACCTACCCAGTGGCCTGTATGCAGTGTGAGCTGGCTTCAGCCGTCCTGACACGTGCTTCTGCTGCCACCCCCTAACAGGCTGCCCCCCACACTCGCCCTCACCAGGCTGGGTTCTGGCAGAAGCAGTATTAATGCCAGCCTTGCACAAGGTCCCCAGATCAGTGCATACCTCTTCTTCATGCCATGTGCGTCCTGGGTGCAGGCAGCCTGATGGCTTTCCAGCCCCCAACCCCAACACACACATGTACCCTTGGGCATTTCTCCTTAACAGTAACGACAAGTCTTTACACCATGACCAGGGAAGTGTGACTAAATCTATCTACCCTCCATACTCCACGACCAAACAACAACAACAACAACAATTTCCTCAATGTATGCAGAATCTTAGAGTTCACAAAATAATTTCAGACCTATCAATGCGCTCTGAGTGTTGTGACACCTAGTGTGATCGGTAAGTCAGGAATGAAGTTCTGTTAGCCATAGGTGAAAGAAGCATGGATCAGAGAGGGTAAGAAATTTTGTGAGAGAAACACAGAAAGGTGCGAAGAAGGATGGACCCCGCACAGCAACCGGCCTACCCTAGTCTGACGCTCCTCAAAGCCTCCCTCCCCTCTTGGCTCTGGGCTCCCTTCCTCATGGCACCTGGGGCCTCCACGGATAGGACCCCTTGCCTCCCCACCCCACCAAAGCTATCTGGTTTGCGGCAACAAGTATTCCATCCCTACCTCCCAACCTTCCCCTCTACAAGTGGTGTTTCTCAACCCACCTTCCCCCAGCACCTCTGGGGCCCTGCCTCAGTCTAAAGGTTTCATTCCCATTCTTGCAAATGCAATCCTACCAGGCCACCACGGAGCTCATCGAGGACACACCTGGATTGCCCCCACCCGGCCAGCGACAGCTGCAGGGGATGCCACTCTTCCCCATACCCCCCCCCCACAGCACTGGATTCTTCCTCACTGGGTCACCATTCCTGGGCTTGGGACTTCTCTGCTGTTGGGCTGGAGGCGCCTAGAGGGCGGGAACCATGGTGGGTTGGCCCTGCAAGTTCCCACAGGCCTCACACAGGACAGGGTAGCCAGCAGGGATTCAATCACTGTCTAGGCATTAGCTTCCTGAACGGAAGGTCTGAAAGTAGAGAGAGGTTTCCCTTCACGAGAACGGCCCCCTTGAGAAATTCAGCTATATGGGCAGAACGAACAGCCACTGCTCTGGGTCAGTGAAGAGTCGCCTTACGCTCAGGCAACCCCCAAATCTGTCTGTGAATGAAAACAGAATGTCACCGAGGAGGAACGCTTATGCTTCAAGACACTAGGCCGTGAAATACAGCCTGAGCCCCCCACCCCCCACCACAGGCCTCGGGGCTGATTCCATGTGGTTTTCATTCCAAAACCTTCACAAAAGTTCTCTTTCATTCCTGAGTTAGGGTCAGGGACAGAAGGGGCTCTTGTCTCGGGCCCTGCCGTGACAGAGCTCACAGCCTGGTGGGGAAAAGAAATATACAACCAATACAAAACAAGAGAAAAACACTCTAAGGGGGCATGTCCCCAGGCACTCCTAGGAGCACAAAACAAGGTGTCTTGGACAGGAGAAGATGGGCTGCACCACGAAGACAGCATTTCCTGTACAAGTATAAATACTTAGGACACTGTGTGTCAGGATGGAATTAGTAGCAATTAAAGTATTAAGTAGTAGAACACTAAAATTCCTAAGCCAAACATTCAACCGATTATCCAAATTATTTTACCCCAAGTCCAGATAATATACATGGTCAAAAGAATTCCTGGGGCCAGAGAGACAAAACACGTGGCTAACTTCGCCTTTTAATCAGAACATTTTGATACCACATACACACACTCATTACCAAATTTAAGTTGATTTACAGATTACTCCTGAAGGATACAAAGATAAAAACATTTACATTCTCAGGGTGCCTGGGTGGTTCAGTTGGTTAAGTGTCTGCCTTCAGCTCAGGTCATGATTTCTGGGTCCTGGGATGGAACCCCACATCTGGCTCCCTGCTCAGTAGGAGGTCTGCTTCTCCCTCTGCCTCTGTCCCTTTCACCCCCCTTGTGCTTGCTCGCTCTCTCTCAAATAAATCTTTTTTAAAAATTTAAGTTCTCTGAACCTGTTTTCTCACTACTGGGATAAAATGCAGACCTTATGGGATCTGCTGGGGATAGAGTCCGTAAGATACACAAAACACTCTCGGCAATGAAAAGCGCAAAGCAGGTTCTTGCTTTCTTTTAGCTTTCACGTTAGCAATCAACCAGCAATCTTATGGGGAAGGACCTAGACTGGAGTCTGCAACTGTGGGTTCAAATCCCAGCTCCATCTCTTTCCAATGAAATATTTTTCTAATTATATTTCTAATATATTTATATTATATATATATGTATATATATAACATATCTAAATATATTTCTAATGAAAAATAAGGAAACATTTACCACATACAGGTAGGTAGTAAATGCTCAATAAAGCATTGCTAGTAACAGGTTAGTTTTGTCCAGTATTTTGCCTGTTTCAAAGGTGGCTGAGAAAATGGGCATTCACGATCTGCATACCTGTAGATACCCCCAGGTGGTGGAAGCAGGGGGAGGGCATGATAGAAGAAAGTATAAAAATTCGGATTCATGATTATACAAAATGACTGCCTACCTGGGCCTGACCTGGTGACTGCTGTCCCTCACAGCCTGGCAGGGACATGAGAGTAGAGACAGTTCTCAGGAACAACCAAAGAAAGAAAAAAAGAAAAAGAAAAGAAAAAAAAGCTATGTTCCAGGTCTCAGATTGTATATCTAATGTACTTAAATTTGGAAGAAAACTAGATTTTCATTGGAGGTCACAGATACACACACACACACACACATACACAGGCCTCCCCCCATAGGAGACTCCAGACAATTTTTTAAATGTGTTTAACTAGTGTTGGGAAATGAAATATTCAACCGACCTAATTTTTACATTGGGAATAAGAGACATAAATGTGTTTTCGGCAAATCCAAAAAACTGTTTACTCCATTTCAGCACGACGTTGTAACGTCAGAGAGAAACAGAGTAGGGCAGACTGTGTCAATCAGCAGCCCCCAACCCTTTGCTGCTTCCCAAAGGTCCCTACTTGCAGAAATCTCCTGCCTATACCACAAACGACCTATGTCTCAGTGTGAGGGCATTTGCTGGCCACGGGGGCAGAGCAGACCAGAAGTCACACTTCCTTGTCCCTTGGCAGGTAATTACTGTGTGTAGGACACAGACCTGGGCACGTCCCCAGCAGGACTGCTCAGTAACCTAGTCTTTGAGGGTTTTCCTCACCTCCCTGTCCCACAACCCCTCTAACAGGCGCTTCCCGGGAATAAACCTCTAGAATAAACCACTTGCACCCAAATCCTTGTCTCAAGGTGTGCTGGGAGGAGGGGGGCGGAGAAGAACCAAAACCAAGACACAACAAGAAAAACAGGAAAATACAGAAGGAGGGAATGAAAGCAAGAAGAAGAAAACAACTAAGGGGCAGGTAAACCTGGAAGGAAAGGGAAGATGCGATTAGGACTAAGAAAGGGAAAAGACCAGACCTGAAATGGCTACTGCCTCGACTAAGTGGCCTGGCCCCTAATTACAACCACCCTGCCTCACCTGACCCTGTCCCAATCTGGCCAGCAGCCAAGCCCATAAGCTCATTTGTCCCTCCAAAGGCTCACACATTGCAGAGTCTACCGGTGGAGGTCAACACTGGCCTCTTGTCACTGGGTCCACCAGCCAGTGCAGAGAACAGAGTCTGGCCCCACCGTCCCCCAGTACTACAGGTGGAGACCTTGGGTCAGACAACTGACCCGGTGAGGTTAGGCACATCTAGGAATGCAGGTGCAACAGCAACCTGTACTTTATTTTTTTTAATTAACATCTAATGTATTATTTGTTTCAGGGGTACAGGTCTGTGATTCATCAGTCTTACACAGTTCACGGCGATCACCATAGTAGCAACTGCCCTCCCCAGTGTCCATCACCCAGCCACCCCATCCCTCTCACCTGCCTCCCTTCCAGCAACCCTCCTTAAGAGTCTCCTATGGCAACGTAAGCAGATGAAGACCCCCCAGTGGGAACAAATCTCCTTCCCAAAACACGGGTTGTCCTGTTGTCGCAAGGGACACCAAGAGGCAAATTTTAGAAACCTTGCTGAGTGCCTTTTTGAGTGAAACCAAAGGAAGGGAAGTCCTAAGACCCCACCTCAGACACCATTCTCTGACTTTCCAGAGCTTTTTACAAATCCTGTGTTCTCAATGGAGGAACAAACCCCTCAAAGAGGAAGAAGATTGTTCAGGGAAGGGACGGTAGGGATAAAATAATCTCACATATTACAAGGGTTTGTGGCTCCACCCTAACTGGCAAAATCTTATTCCTCTTAACCTCGTGGAGAGGAGAACTTACTAAATATATATTATACATTAAATGTATGAAAGCTCCATAGGAGAGCGATAATGGGGGGAAAAGCTTAAAGAAAACTGATGTATTGATGAAAAGCCTGTTCTGGACTCACCTTCAACTCCTTCTAGGAAATTAAGCCCACCCCGGTAAGCATGTGACCTCTATCTCTCATCTAATATCACATCACAGAAAAACCATGGCGAGCAAGCGCTTTTAGATGGTACACATGTTCGCCACACCTCATCGCACGTTGTGACTTTTATAGTGCTTTTCTCAAATTCCAGAGATTATCTTCATCTCCTCCACTTTATAAGGAGGCAACAGAAAGCTGGAAAGATGATGGTCATCTTGAAGTCAATTCCAACACCCACCACGTAGAAGGCTCATTCTGGGTCACAGAACAAAGCTCTGAAAATGTCAACACCAGGAGTCTTGCCCTTTTCCCACCATCCCCCTTGAACACAGCTCCTAGCACAGGCCGCCGTGGGGCCTTTGACAAGGTTTTGGTGCACTTCCTTAAACTCGGCATGTCCAAATGGGACCTATCTCTCCCCCAAGCTTACTGCTTCCCAAAACCCCAAGGCCGACAGCTAGATCAACCATTTCCTGAGGCCCCAGGCGAAAATCTTGGGGTATGTGTCATCCAGCCAGTAATGAGAGCAGCCTAGGGGTCCAGACTTAGAAATCTGCTATACCCAGGTTCGAAGCCCAGTTCTGCCACTTACCAACTCCAGCAAGCCATGTAACCTCTCTGAGCTACAGTATCTACCATAGCCACCTTCTTTGAATATGGCCAAGGTTTAAGCACAATGATTTATGTAAAATGCTTAGTATTAGCCCAGCATCAATCCACAGAGCAGACACTCAACCTATTACGTGCCTACTGCCTTTTTTTTTTTTTTTAAGATTTATTAGATGGTGGGGAAGAGCAGAGGGAGAGAACCTCAAGCAGACTCCACACTGAGCGCAGAGCCCGCCGCAGGGCTTGATCTCACAACCCCTGAGATCATGATTTGAGTCGAAACCAAGAGTCGGATGCTTACTGACGAAGCCACCCAGACTCCCCGAGACTTGCGATTATTGCGGATATCACGGACACTGGGGAGGTCCTTGCAATCTGGCCTTCTCAAACGGTAGCACAGTGTCACTGAGAAGCAGGACATGGCAAAGTCTCATCCCAGCCCCATCACTGATCGAGGCCGATTATTCGCAGAATCCACTTTCCTCTTCCATAGAACATGGGTAACCTAACGTCTACCTTGCAAGGCTATTGTACTGAACAGATAATACATGTATTATTCATTCACAGCCGGTGCCCAATACCAAGGTGCAGCGGCTGCCCTGGGCTTATTTACACGCCATGTCCAAATGTCCTCTGTTTCTCACACAGACCTGTTTTCAAGTACCTGGGCCATTCAGGGGTGCAAAATATCAAAGGGGCCCCTGGTTTCCAAGGCCCTCTTACCAAAAAGAAAATCAGGCATGATGAGAAAAACTTGGTTCTTATCCAGGCCTCCAAAGCCTGAGCATAGGACCAGAAGACCAGAGGAAGGCAGAGTGTGGTCAAGGCCGTGGTAAGGGGCTTTTAGGGAGGCCTACAAGAGAAGCAGGACAGAAATGCACCTTTTCAGTCCCTACCTCAAGCTCAGGAAACCCATGTGCTTTTACCAACCCTCCAGATGTTTCCAAGGCCCACTAAGTTTGCGCCACTGGACTGTTCAAATGGAATCCGAAGCTTCCAGCTGCACATCTATCCCCACTTTCCTGCTTCAACAGTGCCAACAGCTTAACAGACTAATGTCATTCATGCTCTGCTCTGCCCTTTCATGTGGGCTCACAGGACACCAAAATCTCCACGTCTGCATCCTAAATAATGCAAAGGGAGCTGAGTAAAAATATTAAACAAGAAAATGTACTAACCATGGCTCATGGAAGGGTTTCAATATCAACAGTTCCTCTCTCTTTGACCCAGGGTGGAAAGAGCTTCCTTCTTGGGTGGCTGAGAAAGTCGAGCCTCAAACAAATGCATCCTTCAACAGACCACATCCCAGCATCCAACGTGGAGGGCACGCGGGCACCAAGGCCCTTCACCCACAAGGAGGCAACAGGCTCAGGGAGAGACCGATCCAGGCACCGGGGGGCTGGATCAGCTGAGGCTGCACCAGACATGACATGAGGCAACAGCCAACAGCAGCCTCGTGCAGCCGCTAAACCGCGTGGCTGCCCTGAGCAAACCACCTGCTTTCTCTGGGCCGCCTCAATAAAAATCAAGGTTTAGACCGGTTCCCCCTAGATCCCATTCAGCTCCACGCACCTGAGTCCAAAAAACATCAAAAAGAAGGTAATGGGTTAATGTTCCCCCCACCCATAGGACTTCCAGTTTGGAAAGAGACAGATTGTATGAAGAAAATAAAAATTAAATAAATATTTCTTAAATTTTTTAACTTTTCTATTTCTGTTTCCACGTAAAGGGAAGAAAGGTGTACAGATGCTTTAAAGAATTTCTGGGTGAGGGGTGCCTGGGTGGCTCAGTGGGTTAAGCCTTTGCCTTCGGCTCAGGTCATGATCCCAGGGTCCTGAGATCAACCTCCTCATCGGGCTCTCTGCTCAGAGGGGAGCCTGCTTCCCCCTCTCTCTCTGCCTGCCTCTCTACCTACTTGTGATCTCTGCCTCTCAAATAAATAAATAAAATCTTAAAAAAAAAAAAAAAAAAGAATTTTCGGGCGAAACAAAGATGCCCAACAGGACTCTCAGGAGAGTCAGAGTGGGGGGGGGAGGGGGAAGGGAGGTCTCAGATTGAGATGCAGGAGGGACGTGTAGGAGGACGTGCAGGAGACAGCTGGTTTGCACAGGCTGGGCATTTCATCTCCGCAGCCATTCATCACCTTTAGAAAAGTTTGCTCTAAGAAAAGGCAACAAAAGGAAACGAAGAAAAACATGCATTTACCAATGCGCTTGACTAATCTCTCCCGAAAACTAACATGGCAATACAGCTTGAAGAATTTCATGTCGTCTGGTGAAAAGAAAATACAAGACAGCACCTTCCATTATTTAAGCTGGAATAAAGGATGTCACAGAAAAAAAAAAATCTAAAAACGACCGTCATTTCAGTACCATGTTCAGGCTTCGTGGTTCATGTCTCAACAGACAGACGGAACCGAGGACGTTCACAGGCACTTTGTTCTCAACCCGGAGGATCAATATCACAATCACACAGCGCCAGCAGAAATTACAACGCGGTTCCTCAGGGAGGGTTATCCAAACACCAGGAGCTTGAGGAACCCAGGCCCTAGAAGGGGGCCACAACACTCCAGACAGTGCAGAGAGAGATGGCATTTTGATCTGACACCTTGTCTATTTATGTACATACCTTAATATCAGAAGCCATTAGTGAATTAGTGTCGAGCCCCTGCTCCATATGGCGAGTCATTCCCAAAGCGCGCGGATTTGGGGAGCAACTGCAGACAGGAAAAGCTGAAGCAATGGGAAGAGAAAATGTGGCCGACTCTTTGTTCCCAAGATGGCGGCCTCCATCTCCCCTACGGCACGCGCTCCTCGGCAATGGGACCTTGACGCTCTCCGGTCAAGAGGGAGAGTCTGTACCTCCGCTCCCTCGAGTCCAGGCGGGCCCTCTGAGGACGCTGACGGAGAGGACAGGGCAGTCATAACGCCGCCCTGGGTCCAAGGACAGCTCGTCACCGGCCTGGCAGCTCTGTTTCCTGCTTCCCGGAACGCGCGTCCTCTCAGCTGCGCCACCGTGAGCCGCTCCAGCCCCACAGAGAACTGCTCGGGGGCACTCTGGTTGACCCAAGGCAGGTACCCAGGGCCGGCTGCCCCCGATGTGAGGAAGCCACACGGCGGTCCCAACATCACCCGCCCACACTGTCCTCACGCGCCCAGGAAGCAAATGCCCAGCCGAGTCCAATCAACCGACACCCCCATGAGAGACAGTGACACGTTTAGCCCAGTCACTAAATTTGGGGGGCATTGCTGAAGCAGCAAGAGATAACCAAAACCTGCGAGGAGAGACAGTGCAAGGGGGAGTCTGGGGGCAGATAAAGAATCTGCTCTCTCGAGGGTCTTTTTTTTTAAGATTTTATTTATTCGACAGAGATCGCAAGTAGGCAGAGAGGCAGGCAGAGAGAGAGGGGGAAGCGGGCTCCCCGCTGAGCAGAGAGCCCGATGCAGGGCCTGATCCCAGGACCCCGAGATCATGACCTGAGCCGAAGGCAGAGGCTTAACCCATTGAGCCACCCAGGCGCCCCTCTCGAGGATCTTCTATCAGAGCTGTGCTTACCTGCTTGAGGACCTTCTGGAAAACCAGCACACCAAATCCCCAACATCCCGTGGGGGACAGGACTACTTGAAGCCAGCAATAAGAAAGACAAAATAAACACCTCACCAGACACCCTGTGTTAAGGGCGCTAAACTCACGGCTCTCAGCCATGCGATGGGACAAGCAAATCTGAACTTTGAAGGTCTGAAATACAAAAAGCCTTTTAAAAATGCAAATAACCTTTTCCCTCTATAAGTCTCGATCTTAAAGTAATAAGAAATGCATTAGCCAAATGCATTGCCTCCAGCACTGATCTAGAATAAAGTCACTTAAATTGCAAGGCCAGAGCCCACGACCTCAGAGTAATTTGATGGACTTACCTGAAGAGCTGGCTAAGGAGGTCAAGCCCTTACTGAATTGTCCTTTCTTGTTCCGCCTCCTTTCTCAGCTGTTCTCCTTACTCTCCGGTACACAAGAAAGCAACAGGTAGGAAGCAAGTGTCACTAGGCCGGTGCTGTGGTCGTGTAAATGGTAGTATCAGGACAGTATGGGAAAGGGACCAGCATTCATCAGCAACAAGAAGAGGATACACACAGCAGACAGTAGCCAGATGAACCTCCCCCCAGGCCTCCGGATTGCTTGGCGGGAAAGCGGTGGCCCATGCTATTCAGAACTCGCCAGATACAGAGGTTTCAAGCGTCTCCAAAGATCCTCCACCAGGGCAGGAGATCAGCCTGGTTCTCAACCCTGAGCTCTTAGCTCTGGGACCTGACTTCACTCCCTGCCTTTGGTTCCTGTAGATTTCACATTTAAAATCAGTTTACTTTGTGTTAACTTTTTCATCCCAAATGTATTTAGCGCCAATGTCCGGGGGCAGAGGACATGGCAATGAGTCAATCAGACGTGATCCCTCTCTTCACTTAGATTTTAAAGATTTTTATTTATTTATTTGACAGGCAGAGATCACATGTAGGCAGAGAGGCAGGCGGAGAGACGGGGAAGCAGGCCCTCCACCGCACAGAAAGCCCAACACGGGGCTCGATCCCAGGATGCCGGGATCAGGACCTGAGCCGAAGGCAGAGGCCCAACCCACTGAGCCACCCAGGTGCCCCTTCACTTAGATTTTAGAGTGGAAAAGACAAGTAACAAGCAAAACAACAAAAAGACAGTAAGTCAACACAGGAAAAAACAGGAGATACAACAGAGCAGGACTAGATGAGAAAGGTCAGTTTATGTTAGCTGGCAGAGAACGACCTCTCTGATACGTTTGCATTTAAGCTAAGGCCTGCAAGAAGGGATTTGGAGAAACAGCATTCCAGGCAGCAAGCTCAGCCGTGTGCAAAGATCCTGAGGCCCAAAAGGAAGTTGGCATGTTCTAAGAAGTTAAAGAGGGGCGCCAAAGGCTGGGTGAGAGACAAGGAGGGAGGGGAGAGGTGGGAAAAGAGCGGACAATAAAGGCAAGGTTTTGACAGAGAACAGTGAAAAGCTTGACTGTTACCTCAGGCACAGTGGGAAGTTATTAGAGGATTTTAAGTAGGAAAATGACTAAATCAGGTTGATGACTTTGAGAACTGTCCCAGAGTTAGGATAGTGGTTACCTCTGGAGGGGAATATTGACTGGGAAGAAACAGAGGGCAGCTTCTAGAGTCTTGATGACTTCTTATTTCTTCTTCAGGGCACTGTTCTTGTGGCTGCCTTCAGTTTGTGAAAAATTCATCAAGCTGTACACTTAAGGTACATGTCCCTTTGTGTATATGTGGTATATTTCAATAAAACATCTACTAAAAACCTCTCAGGCTTCTCCCAGGAAATGGATTCTAGAGCACCAAGGGAAGAGGTAGGGAAGTCAGTTAGGAAACCCATGTACATGCCTGGAGGAGAGAAGGGGGCAGTTTGGGTGGGCCTGGGAGCACCAGAGAAGACAAACAGGGGTGTCAGAGACTCCAGCCTTCAGATGGGGCAGGGCTCTCTTCTGACCTCACATCTCAGCATCTGGGAAAGTCATTCCAATCCTGAACTGGCCCCAGGGACTGGAGCCCCAGCTCCGGTGACAGGGTGGTACCACCCAGATCAAGCCCATGGTGGGAGGGAGGGGAGAAATTCAGGTCACACCAGAGACACAGATGTTTATCCAGCAATAATGAACCTATCCAATAGTTATGAAACATGTAGTAGGTCTCAGTGGTTGGGAATGGCTGGAAGAGAAAAGATGGGGGCCTGGGAAGCAAAGGGGAGCACGAGTTATAATGCAGATAGGGGCAAATCAGGAGTAAAGGGCAGAGAAGCAGCCCAGACACCAGCAGGCAGCTGAGGCCCTCCGTGCAGTCTGGGCACAGAGAGTCCCCACACGAGCCCCACAAAAATGTTCCTGTTCACACTACTCATATGGGACCTCGGGAACGGTCCCTCCATAGGACTTCTTTAGCTCTATGCCAGAGATTTATATACCCACTTCCTTTAGGGTTTTTTGCTGAAGATCTAGGTTCTGTGTTCTGTTTAAAAAACAAAAAACAACAACAACAAAAAAAAACCTGTTTCAAGAAAAAGGAATAATCTGGTGAGAACTGAGACCTCTAAAGCAGAGAGCTGCAGAACCCAAGTCCTCATTTGGAAAGGGAAGGAACAAACTGATCTTGAAAGAAATTTGTATAATGGATTATTACTCTGAGAATTAATCACCTTCTGAGAAACAGGTCATGCTAATTATTCCTGGAGTGGGCAAACAGCTCTTCAAATGAGCTGTTAGTTATCAGACTTTCATGCTTAGCTGAGTCAGCCACAGCATCTGTTTAAAAAATAAAAACTCATTTGCATGTCACTGTTCAGCGCCGACGGGGACATCATCTCACCAGGCGGGACATTCAACATTTCCCTGAAGATGACATGCTCTTCTGACCTCCCTCCCAACCCAGGTGGAAAGCCTCCAATCCACTTAAATGGAAATAGGTCCTCATATGCAGATGACAATAGAACTGAAACCCAAACGACATCCATCGATTAAGCATTTATAAGAGAAGGCCAGTCCGTGCACTACAGTGGCCGGACGTACAATCAGACAACATCTACCATCTGCAGTAGGAGGGTGGGTGATTTTTTATTTGATTGCTTGGAAAGCAAAAAGGCGGGAACACTTGCAAGCCACACTTCAACGAACACGTACCCATCCCAAAAGACAAATAAATTCGATCTATCCAACACACCAAAAGGTGCCAAGAACTATCAGTAGGAGGCTGCAGAGTAGGAATGGGGCTCCCGCGTGCTAGCCAACAGGAGAATTTCCATATGGGGTAACGAGAACGTACTTACCTTAAAAATTCAAAATTGTTCATTTCTTCTGATGCTACTCTGTTCCAGGTTATGTAATACAAAGGGGATGCAAGGCTCAGGAAACTAGATAAATGATGAAATTTGGGGCTGTGTGGTAAAGACAAGACAGAGGCAGGAAAATGGGAGGACTGCTTTCAAGGTAAGATCCCAGTGTGTCTGGAGTGAAAAAGGATGAAAATAAAATCTGTTATGGATTACCAGGAAGTTCTGTTATGGATTACCAGGAAGTTCCACGAGTTTGGAAGATCAACACAGCTTCAAAGAGGACGATTTCATGAGGGAGCGGAAACTCAAAGGTTGAATTAGGGAGATTCATGCACAAATCTTATTATTAACCCCATATGGCCCAAATACATAGAATAAACAAAGATACTGCTTTCTCCACCTCTGGGCATTGGGGTTCTAGATGCAACTCATTCATGAGACCAATATGTCTCGGGCTTTAATTAAACTCCTCTCATCAAGGGAAGGAGGAATAATCCCAATCTAACATCTCATCCGTGATGAACTTTGCCGTCTCTCTTTTGTTTCCAAATGAATTTGGCTTATTAAAAAAGTAATGAGCTATTAATTAACTCCACACTCATACAAAGCTGTTTAATTCTCAATCCAATTAGCAGCAATCTGTTGAAGGATTCTAACGATTATTTTAAATTTGCTAACAGAAACATCTTTTCACTTTTCATAAGTTATTTATAGAAGAGCTCACATTGGATCCTGCTTGGTTTTTAATTTGATAACACTTCTATTAAGTGCTCTCACTCTTCTCCCATCGCTGCATGATTGGGTTTGGAACTGTTACCACTGAAAAGCCCAGAAATAGTATCCTGGGTCGGCTGCCTGGCCAGGACAGTGCGCCCTCCTGTCCTTGAAAGACTCTCCAGAAGATAGCCTTGTGCGGAAGGGGAACCCTGTCCTTCCCATGTCACTTTCAATCAAGAGACAAAGCTCAACTAAACACTTCCAGGGGAAAGACGGAAGGTCTGGGGCCACTGATAGGGTTGGATGTGGTGGGGGAGGGAAGCAGGAACGTCATTTTCATAACTGATGCAACAGAGCATTCCTGAGCCTCTTAGGAAACCACACACAATGAATCACACCACATTTCTGTGTAGAATTGTTACCATAACTGCTGTGCTAAAATGCAAAAATACCACGTGATCTTTTCACGCCTGTGCAGTTTATCACCTGCATTTCTGTACTCATTAGTCTACAGGGACAGACACAGCATGTCAAGGGCTCTCTCCTCCCAACCAGGGACCAAGTAAAGACACACACAGACACAAACTCCATGCAAAATGTGTCCACACACAGGCTTTACTCTTGTTGTAGGAGTATTAGGTAGGAGATTATATAGGAGATACAATGTAGGAGATTAGACAGTCCGCGTGCCTCTCTCTCTGCTTCTCCAAGACTGTGTGAGAGAGAAGCTGATTTCGCAGTACCGCTGTTGAGAACTATCTGGAAAAAGAGCTGAGGAAGCAAGTAGCAGATTCGCTAGCTTTCTCCTAACATCTGAGGAGGAAGAGGAGATGGGTTGAGGGTTCCTCTACCATCTCCCACATTCCCTCCTGGGTACACGAAGACACAATACGCATCATGTTTAAGGAAACAAAATCTAGGGGCGCCTGGGTGGCTCCGTTGGTGGAGCAGCCGGCTCTTGATTTCAGCTCAGATCATGATCTTGGGGTTGTCGGACACAGCCTCACCTCAGGCTCCATCTTCTGTGTGGAGTCTGCTTGTCCCTCTCCCTCTGCTCCTCCCCTCTGCTCTCTAAAATGAGTAAATGCTTTAAAAAACACAATACTCCCCCCCCCTTAAAATAATCTTTTAAAAAAAAATTTAGAGCCAAACTTCCCTGAACCTACTGGCTGTGTGCCTTTGGGCAAGTTAGTGAACCTCTCTGTGCCTCCGTTTACTCATCGAAACAAATAGGAACAATAGAAGTACCTACTTCACAGGGTTGTTAGGATTAAATGAATATCTCTAAAGCTCTTACAACAACGTGCCTGGTACAAAGCATACACTCCATTATTTCTAAATAAGATTAACTCCAGCTAAGCACTTGTTATAAAATATATAAAGTTAGGAATGCTGCAAGGCCATTATCTCACTGGTAACAGCAATAAATAAAACGAAAAAGAAAAAGAAAAAGGTCAGAAGCTCAAATCACAGAGAACGTTTGGTCATATGAAGAATTTCTTAGAAGCAATTTTTTTTCCTGCTATTTAAAAAAAGAACACATAGGTAGGGTGTTAAATGGCTTACATGTTGAGCCCTTACTCATGTTATTTATTAAATGTCCTTATTCATTAAAATGCAAATAACTCAAAAAATTTTAAAAAAAATAAGATGCTAATAATTCACTAGGTTTTTTAAAAATTAAACACAGGACCTTGGGAAAAAAATTAAATTTAAATAAGTAAGTTGAATATTGATGGAGCAGGAGGCCTGGGGGAGTGTGTTCCAGAAACTAGTTATTTATTTTACAAAAAAAAGATTCATAGTTATACATAGTATTAATAATAACAGTAGTAATAGCCAGCATTTATTAAGCATCACCCGCATGCCAGGCACTGCGCTGGTCGGCAGGTCACAGGCACCATCTCATTCATGTGAAGGTGTGCACAGAGATGAGACGCTGGTCGTTCTCTTCTTTCTGGGTTACCTTTCTCTCTCTCTCTGTCTCTCTCATATCTCCTTTCCCCGATTACTCACCCCCTATAGCCAGTGCCCTGACAAGACCATTTGGAAGGAGATGCCCAATTCCAGGATCCCTGTCCTAGAAGGCCAAGCAGGAGCTAAGAACATTCCCAGGAGACAGAGGGTACCAGGCAGATGAATGAAGCCTGGTTTAGCCCTTAAGCTGGAGGCCAGCCAAGATCTTCCCCTGGACCTGAACATCCAACGTGTCAAGTCAGAGAACACACGAGCATTTAAATCCAAAGCCCCATCCCTGAATGTTACCTGGGGTTCTCCACTTTGTCCAGGTTTCCCAAACAGAAATCCTGGTTTCCCCCAGTTACTCGATCACTGATACCACAGAGCGTGGGTCTCCTTCGGGGCTGATTTCTGTCACTCAGGGAACTCCTAGGAATGTCCATAGACATTTTTGCTTGTCACAAATGGGGAAGGAAGAGCGCTCACCGGCTCTAGTGGGGAGTGGTCAGGGATCCTGCTACACATCCGAGGCACAGGACTGCCCCACAACAAAGGGCCACCCAGCTGAAAAGGACAATTCAATTTCTGAATTGGAGCCAAGGATGAGAAACCCACTCCCCCGCCCCCGCCAAGTGGCTTACCAACAGCACAGCCTTTAGATCCAGACAGGCCAGGCCATGGCTCAATCATAAGCAGCTGGACAGCCTTGGGCAAGGGACAGTCCCTGAGCCTCCTCTTGTCCATCTACACAACAGAACCCTGAGAAAGTCATCTGAAAAAACCCCAGCACAGCACTGCACACTCAGCAAACTACGGCTATTGTCATCACGGATGTGTCCGCAAAGAACTCACGTCATCTCTTCTGTATCAGTACCGACGGTAGGTATCCGCTGGAAACTTTACCTTTGGGTAATGAGTTCTGAACGGTAATTCTAATTGATCCCTGCAGGGGACTGAGCTCTTGACTTTGGCCCCATTAGGACCATGTAAGAATCTACGGAGTAGGCCAAAGGTACAAGGAAGAGCTGTTCCACTTAATAACACTCAGCAGCTGAATCAGCACAAGCCAAGTACATCAAGCACAGGACCCGCCCTCCGGAATCAGGAGTCTCAGCTTCCACACTGAACCAGGGACTCCCAAATATTCCCACTACACCACCCGGTCTTCGTGGGGATTATAAACCAGAACACAGGCCAACAAAACACTGAAGGCTCTGCCTTAGTGTTCATTAACTCACGTCATTATATGTTATATTAATATCAAATTAATAACCTAACAGAAGGACACCAAAGCCTAGCAGACTTTACCAGACTTCTGGGATAATGAAGAAGGGCAATGTTCGCCCACCTGCCTTATTTACTCCGGTGATGCTTCTTCACGTGTCTTAGCTTACCCACGATCCCCTCCAGGAAGTTCTGCTTGATGGCCCACACCCCAGGTTTAGCAGTCCCTCCGAGTTCTGGTAGTCGCTGGGCTCACCTCCACCACAGCTGCCTTCCTGCTCTACTCTAAGGGTCTCTTTCTCCACCCTGTATTTGTGGGTTCTTGATGGCCGAGAATACATTTTTGTCAGGGTCTACGTCTGCGACCTGGGGCACAAGGCTCCTCCATGCCATTGCTGAAGACCTGCCAACTGTGGGTTTTGTGTGGGCTGAAACACAGCTGGATCAGATAGCTCTCGCCCCAGAAATACCAGCCCCACGCTCGCTGGCTGAAAGCAAAAACTGTGAGTCTGTGCTCCCACATCTGTAAGTTGTCTGGGTGACCAGGGAGCTGGCATGACTCAACTGGGCTTGGCTGGGGTCCAGGTCTGTTCCACAGGACTCTCCTCTGCCTTGGACCCATGGACCAGCCACCCTTGCTCTTCAACATGGAAACGACCAAACACAAAAGAGGCAAACAGAAACGTGGTGCTTCTTGGTGCCTCGACAGACATGCCCACCTATATTTTACTGGCTGAAGCAAGTCCCGTGCATGATGCCAACCCTACTGGGTCAAGAAATGGGCTCCATCTCTGCTAGGATGAAGGGCAAAAATCATGTGGTTAGAGGACAGGATGAAAATGTGGAGAACAATAGTCTAGCAGGAGAACTCTTGCATGGAAAGAAGGGGGCGGTTTTTACATACTTTGGGAGTCCTTGTGCATTTATGGAATATTTATCCCAGACGCCCATCATGAGGAGTTAGTGTCCACGTTCTCCCATTATAGTATCGAGGACTATGGTGCTCCTGGTTTTCAACTTGCCCAAGGTCACACCACCAGAAAGGAGTAGGGATTTCTATGACCCAGGGTCTGACACCAAAGTCCACCCCATGCTGCCACTCCCCAACAAAACCAAACCCAGACAGAAGTTACTGTCTCTGCTGCCCTGCTCCAAGCGTGTTTTTCCATCCCAAACTTCGGAAGTATTTTGGAAGCCGTGTGATGAACAGGAGGTGGAAGAAAGAGCCAGGGACCAGCCTCGAGAACTCAGCCATATCACCGAGCTCGATCCCCATCCGCACAGCAAAGGGACAAGGTGACAGAACCATCAGACATTCTGTGAGCTTGGTCCCAGGAATTCCGACCCAGAATCTATTTCAGAAAAATAGGTCATTTTTGTGGCAAGAGCAGAGAGCCTGTCCTGCCCTCTTAGGACAAATGCTTCCAAAATATTCCAGGTGGGGCTTCAGGTTGGGTAAAACCAGGTTTTGCTCTAAAATACAGACACATTATAGATAAAAAGCACCTTACTCTCATGTAAGGTCAACCTGGCTTTTTCCCAGGGAAGTCTAGAAAGATCTGGGTCAATCAGAATTAGAGGCCCACATCTTCTTCTTCCTTTTGTAACTTAGTAGCATCCATCTTCAGTAGAGTTAACCTGGCCATTCATAGCTTAGGTCTATCCTCCATCAAAGAAAAATGCTGATTTTCTAAGTGCATGCCCTTACTTATCATGACTTCAAAATTAAACATTTTGTGGCTGTTCGGAAGTCCGCAAAAGGCTTCCTATAAAAAACCAGATAGTTAAAAAAAAATTTTTTTTTAATAATTTTTAAAAGAACCAGACAATATTTTCATCTCTACTGCTGTAGCATGAAAGCCACCTGACTATACACAGAGGCATAAGCATGGTGGGGTTCTGGTAAAACTTTATTCACAAAAACAGGAGGTAAAAAGACTTCGGCACGTATTTTGTTGATCTAAAAGGATGAGAATACACAGCTAAAATTCTAGAAAATTGGTATCCCCAAGAAGACAATAAAGCTGCATACAACTTAGGTCATTTGTTTGGTAGAGTCTGATTTAAGCCATGCCTCTGAAAACCCTGAAGACTCATTCAATCCTCATAGATTGAGCTGATGAGAAACTGTATTCCCATTATACCATGGCTCACTGAGCTTAGTGATCCACTCAAGATCACACAACTAGGACATGGTAGAGCCAGGACTCCAACCGAAGTCTGGGTTAACTCTGGGTCAGTGATTTCCCAGCATCATAGTAAGTGTTACCATTATGCACCCCGAGCCTAAAAGGATTACGAAGAATGATCAGAAAATGCCAGTTTTATTCTAAGAAAGTCACCAGTGATGAACTCAAATTTATGAGTAAGAGGTTCATTAGAGCCCTTTTCACAGGATTACAAAATTGGGAACAATCTATATGTCTAATATTAAAGGGAAGATTGAGGAAATTACGAAGCAGCTACTGAAAATAATGTTCACAAGAAGGTGTAATGATATTGGAAAATGTTCACAAAAATGTCAGGTGGAAAAAAAAAGAAAAGAACAGAAGGCAACACAGTGGCTAAATCATGACCCCCTTGCCTTAGCAAGGATATATACATATTAAAAGCTCTGAAAGGAACCACTTTGATTGCTTATGATCATTTGGCTCTCCCTGGTATGAGAATGGCAGGCAATGTTATTTTACTCGTCCAACTTTTGGGGTTTTGCTGAACTTGATTCAATATACATATCTGGCTTTTACAATCAGATGTTTTTAAAAGGGATTTATCCCTAATTATCTTCTATTCCCTATTTCTTTTCTTATGGGTAAGTTGTTTGTAAACAAAAGTTTGAAAGGGAACCACACCACTGTCAGAGTTCATGGGAGAATCCTAAGCACTTTTTTTTTTTTAAGTCTTTATATATTAGAGAGAGAGAGAGAATGAGAGAGAGAGAATGAGAGAGAAAGAGAGCATGAGAGGGAAGTGGTCAGAGGGAGAAGCAGAAGCCCTGCCAAGCAGGGAGCCCAATGCAGGACTCAATCCTGGGACTCCAGGATCAGGACCTGAGCCAAAGGCAGTCGCTTAACTAACTGCGCCACCCAGGTGCCCCTAGGCACAACCTTTAACAGCAAGGACCAACGTCAAGCTAGGTTTATCACTCTGGTCTTTAAAAGGTTAAAGCCAGGGTCCTTGGAATGTTCCGTCCGAACCGCCCCCTCTCCCCCACCAAGAGCACAGATGTACATGAATCCAGTCCTGTGTACAAGCCCTGCTGAGTAAAAAGAAAATTTGGTTCAACATTTACTCTTCCTGTGGTTCTTAGTTAAAACAATGACAAAACACAACACCAATCACAAAAACTGGCAGACACCAGACTCATAGATGATCACTGAATGATTCCTACTCCTGCGTGCCCATGCCACGCCTCTCAGGTTGCTAGAGGCTAAGGTGAGCGACCCCCACGACCCTTCTCACCTGGTGAGGACCACAATGCTCTGTTCCAGAAATGCCTGTCCACAAACGTGCAGGTAGGAAGGGATTTCACAGATTCCCTCACCTCCTTTTAGCCAACAGAGGTAAACCCACATAAGAAGAATAAAATGGTTTCCTGCATTGCATGTGGTTCCCAGGCACAGAAGGCTCTGGGTGTTCAATGCCTCCAGAACCCGGGAGGGTGCTGGTAACTGGAGACAGTCTTAACTAACTGTATTCAAGCAAGCATGTCCACACTCCCGCTTGGTGCAGATTCTACACTTCTCCACCAGGTCTTCTGGAATGCATGTTGTGGCAGAACTTGTCCATTGCCCACTCAAATCTGTTCTTCCCTTCCTTGCTAAGTAACGGCATCCCAACTTTTAGCCATGCACCATGTCGCCCAGATGAAAGACTGTTTTTCTTTGACAGACCTACATGACTAAGTTCTGAATAATAAAATGTAAATAGACATTGACCTTCCAAGGAGTCTTCTTAAAGTGAGGGAATAGGTTATTCTCATCCTGCTCCTCCACAAAACAGTGGCTGGAACTCGGGCAGCCACCTTAGACCGTGAGCTTCAGGAGAATGGTAGAGAGGTGAAATGGAAAGAGCTTAGGACCCTTTCAATTTTGTAGTCTCACTAGACCAGCTGGGTTGTCTCCTCTGTAGCTTTTACCAGAGCTGGGAGTCTACTTTCATCTTGCTTAAGCCACAGTTGTTTTGAGGTTTCTATATGCAGCTGAACCTAATCCTAATTAGTACACAGATGTGTCGGTAGGGCCTGAGGAGCCTGTTGAAGGACCACTGGACCCTATTTCGCTCCACTCTCTCAGATTATGTCGTAAGCAAGTCGCTTCAGCTCTCCATAGTCACCTCAGTTTCCCCAGCGGTTAAACAGGAAGAAAACCGTGTGCTGTAATTGCTTCAAAAGGCTTTTGTGAAGCACGATTACCTAGTTCAGATATGCTTTATGAAACACAAAGACCTACAAATATATAAAGGACTTTTATTTCCTCCAAACAAGATCATTTTTTTAGAGAGAAAATGAAATACGAGAAACCCATGTATGAGAAGTCTCTTCTAATTAAGAAGAAGGAACTTAATCAGACCAGCAGGTTCTCTTCTCATCTCTGCCAGGTCATCTCTCCCGATCCCATCCAGGTGATTCTTTATTTTCCAAATGAGAATTTAATTTTGTTCCTACACCATTATTACATCTAAATTAAATATTTATTGGGCTGAATATCAATTGACTTTTAGAAATAAAGATGTGAAATTTACGAGCTAACGGAGTAATTCAATAATTGTAAATTTCACAACTGAGCTTTGTAATCAATTACTGTTTGGTAATGATATAAATGCACGTTGTTCTCAGGAGACCCTGGACAACTATAAATTAGATTCTGCACACACAACAATCTGGCAACATCTCCACACAGGCTTTGCTTCTTCCAAGGAGTAACCGAGACGGGGGATAAATCCCAAGCTGGCCTCCCTGGGCCCCGTGTCTGGACCCCAGTTCACCCACCAGTCAGGCTGTGCTGAGGCTAGACTTAATGAGCGCTCCCACAAAACAGAACTCAGACGATAAATCACCTGGAAAGAAAACCTCACAACCCAACTCAGACACTGCACAATGGGTGGGTAATAGAGACAATCATTCATGCATTTGCCCATCCAACAAACAGTTACCGAGTGCCTACCACATGCCAGGCACATCAGTGTAGGAAACAAAGTCACCTGCCCCTCTGGAAGGTGAGAATAAGAAGCAATGGACAATAAATAATGATCAACGTAAATAAGCAAATCGAACTGGGCTGAATATTGGCGGACTTTTAGAAATAAGGATGTGAAGTCCCCAAACTGAGAGTACGAAGAGGCCATAAATGCTATGAAGATTCGTAAGCTAAGTGTTATCCTAATTTTATAAATAAGGAAACTATATGTGGGTTTCAAAGAGAAGTAACTTGCTCAAACTCAGAAACTAACAGATTTGGGATGTGAATTCAGATTCCAAATTCTAACCTTATCCTGCCACCAACACAAAATGGGTGGGTAAAGTCGCCAACCTTCCACAAGCAACTGACCTCAGAGCTCAGGGACAAACAGAACAAATCCCTGTGAGTAAGCACCCTCGCCCCAAGTCCGTTAGAGCTCTGGGGTGGGGGAGGGGGGATAAGGGGGATGGGAGTGGGAATAAGGCTGAGATGAAAAGAGCACCCTGGAGTAGAGCGGAAGGACGCCAGCACCTCTCAGCATCCACCATGCTTAAATCTAGACTCAGCTTGGGCAAAATTTCCATTTTAATTTCCACGTGATAAACGTGGGCATTATTTCCACTCTGAAAGAAACGTAAAGCAATCGTGTGGATCATTGTTCATTTGAAACCCATTCTTTGTCTTCATCGGGCTGGCCAACTATAAGAGAATGCATTATGAATTTGGCTTCTATTGGAATGAAGCTTGGCAAAAAGAGGATTTTGAAACCTCCGGGGAGACCTCCGTCACAAACCCACAGATTCTGGTAATTGATGAGAGAACTTTCAAGTGAGCTCAGTGATTACATTTTGAATGCTTTTCTATTAATTATTAAAGGTAAATTATGTTGTTGAAAAGGAAAGCCATAGAAAGATGGTAATTTAAGGAAATAGGTTAGGAAGGCATTCTGGATAAGGTAATTGATTTAAAAATTGAAAGGCATTTAGGAGAAGGTCTGTCAAAAATGGATTTAAACAACTGAAAATGGCATCCCTGCTATTTATATGTTGCTTGAAGAGGAAAAGAAAGCAGCTGAAGAATTGATAGAACCCAACCGAATATGAAGGAAGTTCTGTTGTTTTGCAAAGTGGGCTTGCCTGCTGAGAACAGCCCCCCCACCCCCAAACCATCCTTCTCTTCCTAACGTTCCCTGGAGGAGTTCACAGGAGAAAAAGATGTCACCTGAATGCTGCCATTTTCCTGGGCTACCCACTTGCAACAGAGATGCCAACACCCGCCAACAATATGGAAAGACGTTTCCAAAGTCAGAGCACAGATTTTAGAATCACTGTATTATTTAAATACCCCACAACAAACTCCTGTTCTAAGAGTGACGCCAACCCCTCCGTCATCCCGAATCTCCCTTCCACTCTCAGTAGGAGATGGGGGCATCCTGGAACAGCAATAGTGCAGCAGGAAAGATAGGAATAGGACACACAGCAGTGGCACTTACTAGCAGTAATAAACATCACGGACAACAGCTTCGGAGCCTGGGTCCCTCATCGTCACCTGGAGGGCTGCCCAGGAGAGCCACCCAACCAGTGACATCTGCTCTAGAGTTTGCATGAAGAAAGGGACCTATGGGGGTGCCGGGGGGGCTCAGTGAGTTAAGCTTCTGTCTTCGGCTCAGGTCATGATCTCAGGGTCCTGGGATCAAGCCCCGCATCGGGCTCTCTGTTCAGCAGGGAGCCTGCTTCCTCCTCTCTCTCTCTCTGCCTGCCTCTCTGCCTACTTGTGATCTCTCTCTCTGCCAAATAAATAAAATCTTAAAAAAAAAAAAAGAAAGAAAGAAAGAAAGGGACCTATGATCATCATTTTCATTCCTTCTTCCCAATGCCATAGGAAATGAAACATGGCAAGGATGAGTGGAGGGACAGAATTACTTATGGTTACAAACTACTTCTCCTTCCTCTGGATTCCTCCTGAACCCTAGCTGAAAAAAGATTGCAATCACAAAAAAGCCTCATCACAAAACACAGACAGGACACATCAATACCCTACTGCACCTGTCAGCATGAGTAAAAGCCAAAGAAGCCCGGAGGACCGGTCCCTCCTAGCACACCCCTTAGGCGTCCCCAGCCATGTTAGCACAGCCATGAACGTCAGCCAGGGAGGTAAAAGGCCAGGCCACTGCCCTAAGGGGCAATTCAGTGCAGATGCGGCCTCCTGGCACCAACCTAGGCCAGAGAGAGGTCAAAGGGTCCAAGATGGAGGATCACGGACATGTCCTTTTGCTGGGCATTCCAAAGAGCATTTCCCCATGGAAGGGTGCAGTGTCGGA
The DNA here is from genome assembly GCF_010015895.1 of Lontra canadensis. NCBI lineage: Eukaryota > Metazoa > Chordata > Mammalia > Carnivora > Mustelidae > Lontra > Lontra canadensis. Next base: position 3,846,595 of record NW_022631099.1, on the reverse strand, counting down.
ACCAACAGAACCTGTCGCTCTCTTTCTGAGGGCAAGGGAAGCCCCTTCTCCACAAGCCAGATTGGCACTAACCTTCACCTCTTGGTTTTGGAGACTCACCGCCTTGACTGATTGCTTTTCCCCCACTCTCTTCCCATAGCCACGATTCTGGGGTCTTCAAAATATTGCTGGCACTTCCATGCTGACAATGGTCACGGAGTAACAGGAGCTTAGGAAGGGTTTTACCCTTTCACAACAGCAGTGCTGGTCTTGCTAAGAATTATACTGTGCTTACAAGCACCGAACAAGGGAAGCCAATGTCAGCTAGAGATGTACGAAGAAGACCAAGATGGCTACCATCAAATCATGAGAAGCAGCACAAGTCTGTATCAGGTAATCACGTCAGAGGCCGAAGACGACGGCCTGACCTCCTCCACTGGGCCAGGGAGGTGGTGTTCAACAGGGCACTTTCACGGACAACCATAAAAAAGGACAAACAGATCCCAAAAAGGCTCAGAGAATTTTTTTTATAAAGAAATGACCAGTTGTCGACTGATTTGCATTTGGTCTTAACTTGGACCAAGTGCTGCTATACCAATCCTATCTCAGATGACAAAATGCAAAAATGGTCGAGCTCCTACCACAAGCACACGGTTTGTACTCCAGACGGTCTCTGGGTTGCTAGCACACTCCTCTCAGCCTGTCCCAGCACAGCCGTTTGGGCCGGGTACCAAAATTGTTGAAATGGACAAAAGGCAGAATGTTACCTTCACTAGAGAGGACACCAGAGGAGAAAGTTCCAGCAACAAAAAAAAGACATCTCAAATATCAAGAAGTGGGAGAAAGGATGTAGGTTCTCACCAGGCTCCCCATTTTTATTACTGCACCTGAATAAATGGATCTGGGTTTTAAGAAAACAGAAATGCCAAGCCCTTAGCTTCACAGGCCTCCAGCAAATTTCAAGGAAAACAAAACAAAACAAAACAAACAAACAACAACAACAACAAAAAACTGCAGCCTACAAGCCATAAACCCACTGTCTAAAATTCACACCTGGCTGGGCTAGGAGTTTCAAAGTTAGGGAATTGTCTGGATCTTTCCCCCACAGTTCCCATGCTGTAAGCCTAGGAGAGGTGCCCCAAAGCCTTTTCAAACTATGCATACCAGTAGTATCAGGATAAACTCCCCTTCACCCCAGCTTGATATATTTTTCTAAACTTGCATATTTACATATTCATATACACAGATTATACACATGTTTATATATGCATATATACAGGATGCATGGGTATATATAGTATTAAATTTTCTGTCCATCTACCCTACAGAGCTGTAAGCTCCAGGAGGACCCTGCTTCTTTGCTGGTTTTATTCACACTGACCTAGTCCTGAGCCTAGCCAGGTCAATCATAAGTTAATTCAATAAATGAATGAACCTTAGGTTTTAGACCTTGCACCTGGCAAAGGGGGAAGGGTATAGTGCTTGAGGGTAAGGCGGCCTCCCCAGCCTTTCAAATAAGCGCTAATCCTCAATGTGTAAGGTGGGAAAGCAGAATTCTGACCCCTTCTGTCAGAGCCTCTCCTTGGGATTCTTCATAGTGTGCCCTGCAAAGGGTCTGAAATCCCCAACCCTCCTCGGGCTCAGCCGTGAGGGGCTGCAGCTCGGCCCCGCGTGCCTTTTCTGACCCCATTATCTTTCTACTCTAATGGGGAAAAGGGACTGATTCTCTGCCAACTTCCTCCCTTCCCTGCCAAACAGAAAGCTGCCCGTTAGCTGCTGTTCTCCTCCACCCCCACTTCCCCTTCCCCACTCCAAAGAGTTTTTTTAAGGATTTTGTGATATAGAATCAAGAGAACACAGAGAAAGAGCTAGAAATAGAGAGGACAGAGACAAAAGGAAAGAATTTAGGACGGGGAAAAAAAAAGAAAAAAACAAAGCTGAGCTATGTTACAAAGACTTTACAAGGGCAGGAGAAAAAGCAGAACAGAAAGTTGTGATGTATTTGGACTCCCATAGTAATTTTTAATAGATGTCAATAACTAAAATGTCCTTTTCATGATCTTTGCACTCCCAGAACACAAAGTCATTCAGAGACTGAACCACATGGGCTTACAGGTTCCTAAGAGTTACCATTCACTGATAGGGCCAAGTGGGGATCCCAGTGCATCCCAGAAAACGAGACAGATACTGCCGGTGGAAAACACGGGAATATACTGCCTTCTCCCTCCGCCCATCCCCCATCCTGGAATAAACAGCATCAGGTAAGCAGAAATTTTGCCGAGGCCTGATACCAGTACAAGGGAAATTGCTTTAAAACTAAAGCTACAGGGGCACCTGGGTGGCTCAGTGGGTTAAAGCCTCTGCCTTCGGCTCAGGTCATGCTCTCAGGGTCCTGGGATCCAGCCCTGCATCTGGGCTCTCCACTCAGTGGGGAACCTGCCTCTCCCCCCCCCCCGCCCGCCCTACACCCCCGTCTCTGCCTGCCTCTCTGCCTACTTGTGATCTCGGTCTGTCAAATAAATAAATAAAATCTTAAAAACAAACAAACAACAACAACAAAAAAAAACATGACTTATCTCTCGTGCACTGCAAAACCAAAAAGAACGGTATCGAGAGACCTTGGCGGTACAGACCTCTGAAGATAACCTGCTACAGAGCCCAGAGGAAAACTCCACAGATCTGCTCACCGAGCTCTGTTACTCAGGCCAAAACTGGAAGCACCCCACCCCACCTCCACTGTGTTATGCTTATTCCAAGACAGTCCTGCTTTTCTCTGGGATGTTCTGGACAGTAGTAAAGTGCCTTTTACATTCTTTTCACTTTCGAGAATTTTCAAGTTGTTCTGTAACGATTATGCATTGTTTCCAGGAATAATTTTTAAAACACCCCCGACAGAAAATAAAACACTCTCCCTTAAGGAAAGTTTAGGGTTTTAAAAATAACTTATTTTCTATTTAAAATAAAAATATCCTGTCAAAGAATTCTCTCTCAAAGAAACATTTTAGACCTAGACGGATGTAGAGGGGATTTATTGACACAAGCTTTTGTTTTTTAAACAAACCTGGCATAATACTGATAACAAAATTCGACAAAGACCAGAAAAAAGAACTTGAAATCAATCTAACTTAGGAACATAAGCAAAATTCCTAATTAAGCACTTAGCAAATAGAAACTAGAAAACCATTTTTAAAATAAATATGTCCTAATGGAGTTCATCCCAAAAACGTAGCCTATGACAATTACCATGTTAATACATTAAAGAGCAAACATTTTATGAACTCAGTAGATACCAAAAAAGCATTTAATCAAATTCCTCACTCATGCCTGAGTTAAGAAATTAAAACAGAACCCTTGCTTAATTCAATGAAAAATTCACACACACAACACACACACCACACACCACCACACCACAAATGAACCAGCAGAGCACTCAAGGAAGAAACCCTGTAAGTGTTCCCATCAGAAAAAGGAAAGAACAAGGATGCCCATTATCACCAATGTAAGTAACAATGTTACTTAACATTGTAGTCTAAGTGCTATTCAATGCAATTATAAAAGAACAAAGTAAACAGTATATATCAGAGAGTAAAATCCTCTTTATCTGTAGCTGATTGCATACTTGAAAAACCCAACATCAGCTGAGAAGCTAATAAAAAAAAAACTTTTTAGCAAGATTGAAAAACAAAAAAACAATAGCCTTTCACACTAAGAATAACTATATAGACAGAAAGGAGGGGGGATTACTTCACAAAAGGAAAAAAATACATAAAAATGAATTTTACAAAAACATACAAAACATTGGAAGGTTTTGGTGGAGGACAAAAAGGAACTACTGAATCCACAGAATATGTTTTCTTGTATTCTTTGTAATATCCAATTTTGTGATATTGTAGAGGTAATTCTAATAAAAAAAATTCCAATTTATGAACCTTGACAACATGACTCCAAAATTCATCTGGAAGAATGAACTGAGCAAGAATAGTCAGAAAAAAAAAAATCTAAAAATGTGATTACTTTAAGGATTTGGGGTGAGTTGGCCTGCCAGATAGTAAAACATATTACAATGCTACAGTGCAAGAGACAAATATAACAGAATAGAATACCAGACACAGATGCAAATGTATATGGAAATTTAATGTAAGATAAAAGAGACATTTCAAATCAGTAAGGAGGATAGGAAGGATTCAATAAATGATGGTAAAACAAGCAGCTCGTCGTTTGGAAAACTTGCATGAAAAGCATATATATATAAATTAAAGGCTAGAGAAAAAGCAATTTTATCATCTTGGTTTTATGTTAAGAAGAGCATTATCCAATCCAAGTTCAGAAACTGAATAAAATGACTTTTGATTCTGTAAAAAATAAAACTATGCACAGAAATGGCATAAATACAGTTTAAATACAACAGCTTACCTTGGGGAAGAGAGAGTGGGCCTCAGTTGGAAGGGTATACAAAGGGAAAATCTGGAAATTCTGCATATCTTGGTGTGGATAATGGCTGCATGGTTGTACGCATATGTAAAATTCATTGAGCCTCAGAGTTAAGATTCATGCATATTATGTGTAGAACATTTACTTCATTTAAAAAAAAAAGGGAATCAATCAAGCATTTATCCTACCATTCCTAAAGACTATTATAAGCAAAGACTTAATGAGGGAAAATTCCTCGTACAAAAGTTAACTTTTTCTGCTAATAAATGCAAAAGGGCCAAAAGAATCATAAAGTCATGTTGTAATAACTGATCTAGAAAATGTCCGACAATGGCTATTAAAACCATTAGGGCAGTGGTGCTCAAATTCAAACATGCATCAGACCCACTTGGTAGAATGGTTAATTTTGTGTCTACTTGATTGAACAAAAGTACTCAGGTATTTGGTTAACCATTATCCTAGGAATTTCTCAGAGGGTGTTGTTGGATGAGATTAACATTTAAATCATCAGAGCAAGTAAAGCAGATTGTCAGGATAACGTGGGTGGGCCTCATCCAATCAGCTGAATGTCTGCATCCAACTAAAGGCTTGACTGGGCCTCAGAAGCAAGAGGAACTCTGCAGTGTGGGCTCTTCCTGGTTCTACAGACAATTGCCTTCAGGCTCCGCCTGCGACACCAGCTCTGTGGGTCTCCAGACTGCCGGCCTCCCTAATCATGTGAGCCAATGTTTTATTATAAGTACCTCTTCATATATGCGTGTATGCGCACACTAGTGAAATACAAATTGTTGGGTCCTACCCCTTGAGTTTCCAATTCAATAGACCTGAGCTGGGACACAAGAATTAGCATGTCTCACAAGTTCCCAGTTGAAAACGGTACCACAAGTTAAGGGACTGGGAACCATGCTGTGAAAACCAACACATGAGAAAAAAGGTTGACGGGAAATTTACAACAGATAAAATCAGGCTGGCAACACCTAAACTTATTGATCAAGCCGAACTTCAATTTACAGGATACAAGGGAATGGTGACACGATACCACAATACCAGAAAGATGCAGTCAACCAAATCCAGTATATGGGGAAATGTACAGAAAATGACGACCCAGAGTCTTCAACAAATAAATGTCATGAAGAAAAGTGAAAGGGAAACTCATGGGTTAAAGGAAATTAAAAGACCTTTTTGGGTACTGATTCCAACCAGCTACCTTTTTCTTTTAAATTGAAAAGTTAAAGAGCTAGCATCAGTTTTGTTACATGTGGTGACAATTCTATTTGCTTAGATTTTTGGACTAGGATTTCTTGGTCTCGGCACTGTTGACATTTTGGGCCAGGTAATCGTCTTTGAGGGCTGTCCTGGGCACTGGAGGACATGTGGCAACATCTCTGGCCTCCACAGACCAGAAGCCACCTCCAGGTGGGACAACCGTCCAACCACACGCCCCCTGGAGGGCAAAGCTGCCCCTGGCTGAGATCCACTCATTAGATACACCTTCTGAAGAACCTACAGGTGATCTGATCTGGCTGGGTTCTTTTTTTTTTTTTTTTTTTTTTAAGATTTTATTTATTTTTTTGAAAGACAGAGATCACAAGTAGGCAGAGAGGCAGGCAGAGAGAGAGGGGGAAGCAGCCTCCCCGCTGAGCAGAGAGCCCGATGCGGAGCTCAATCCCAGGACCCCAGGATCATGACCTGAGCCGAAGGCAGAGGCTTTAACCCACTGAGCTACCCAGGTGACCCTGGCTGGGTTCTTTAAGATACTCCAGAAAAACTACAGGGAGGTGAGATGTTGCTAGAACCAAAGAACATGGGCAATCGCTGAAGCTGGGTGATTAAGTCCACGGGTATCATTACTCTACTCCTTATGCTTTTACATACCTTCGAACACGTCTGATAAAGTTTTACAAAACACACGTGCGTACATAAATGCCGCAGAAACACATTTTTGACAGATGTTCGTGATGTTAATGTGGTGGGGGGGGGAGGGAGGGACACAGATCACCAGGCAACTTGTATACGGTGACCTCGTTCTGATGTAAAACAAAGACCCTCAGAGAGGAAAGGCATCCAAACATTTACACTGACAGTCCCCAGGTGGTGAAACCCTAAACATTCTCTTCTTCCAGTCTGTAGTTTTCAAAGCTTTCCCCATAAAATGTATATTATTCAATGTAAACAAATGTAACAAAAACTAATAAAGAAAGGTATCATTATAGAGACACACTGTGGGCAATGAAAGAAATAAAGAGACTATTCAAAGCAACCGCAAGATCTCAAAATGTACAACAATCAAGGAGGCATTGAATTTAGAGGCAAAGAGATCTCAAAGTCCTTAGAAAATACTGATTACAGCATGCAAATTCAGTAATGGACATGTGTGGATGTGATGGGAGGGGTGTGTTTCCTCAGACTGACCTCAGGCATCTGAATTCCATTTGATCTCCCCTAATTCAGAAGGCAGAGTCACATGGAATAAATTTTAGACTTCTCTAGAAACAAAATATGGTATTTTCCCTGACGGGCAGATATTTCGAGTTTTTTAAGTGATCACACTGGTGCTTAAATCCAGAGCCAAAGTGGAAAACTCAGCTATTAAGCTAGACTCGTGCCCCCCAAAGGTTCTAGGTAGCAGGGGGTTTGCTCTTCCACTTTTCAACATCAAACAAATTATTTGCAATTTAATCACCTGTCACTCTGTTCGGCTCGCCTAAGTGGCTGCAGCCTGACTTTGGTGCCAGTAAACAACAGTGAGCCAGACTGCCCGATGTTATGTTTCCTTAAATGGTATGTGGACTAAATTTCAGAGCCCGGTCTTCAACCCTCCCATGGTCTGCTCTGACATCTCCACTTTCACGGTCATTCCCTTCCACAAGAAGGTAAAGCCCTTAAAAGAAAAGACTTTGCATTCTTCAGTGCTGTGTCCCTAGTGCCTAGCAGAGGGCCTGGGGTATAGGAGATGCAGGAAAGTAACAGCTGAAAAACAATTTGTTTCCCTCCTTTTTCCTGATATGGGGCCTTCTCAGGAAACATCCAGGATTCCTGGGACTACCAAATGGCCTGAATTATGAGCAGGCCTGGACTCCGTTACCATGCTGCTTACCCTCAGGACCCAGGCATGAACGAAGATGTGGACAGACCCACCTGTCCCTCCCTGTACTACACACACACACACACACACACACACACACACACACGACTCTGCAACACCCCAGCCCATTGACTCCCTGGGCCTCAGCCAGTCCACACTCCATCTCGTTGTGTTCTAATAAAACTGATCTCCAGAATTAAAATTCGTGAGGCAGCATACGTTACATATTCCCTCTCGCTGCAGATTTTATTCGGCCCCCAGTGCCTCCTGAGTGTATTTGAAGGCCTGTCCCCGTGGCCTTCCCCAGGTCCTCAGCAGCCCATAGCAGATTTTCCTGCTGCACCCAGACATCTTCTGCTCAGTTCACTCTAATGTTTGGTGTGAGAACAGACATCAAATCCTAGAATAGAAGCCAACTAAGCTAACCATACTCTTCCGCTCCTTTTCTCTGGCCTTCTGCTAAGACCCACACAGGATCCCCACATTGCCCACCCCAAATCCTCTCCTGACCACCCTCCTTAAAGGTCTAATCCAACCTCCTCTGAAGAAAAGGAAACCAAGGCTCAGGAAGTTGAAGCAGCGTTTCAAGGGGAACATGAGGGGCAGCGCGGGGACTGGGACACCAAGGGTCTCCTGACCCCCAAGGGCCCAGTCTTCTTTCTCCAGGAGTCAGCAAGCTAAGCCCTGTGGGCTAAATTTGGCCCTCTGCCTTTTTTTTTTTTTTTTTAATAAATAAAGTTTTATCAGAGCACAGCCACACACATTTCCATATTGACTAGGACTCGTTTGGGTTACAATAGCAGGAACGGACTGTGACAGAGGTTATGCGAACCGCAAGCCTAAAATATGTACTATCTTAACATCTAATGAAAAAGTTAACTGACCTCTAACACAGCTCAAAAGAACAAGAAGTGAGAGAGAAAAGGCAGATGCAGACTGTGGAATGCCAGCTGAACCCCTTGCTAGTCTCCTCAAAGGAGAGGAATGTGTGGACTCATCAGGACAGAGTGTCATCGGACACCTCTTCCCCACACCTGGGGCATCTCGGTGGATGTCTTTGCAGAGATGCAGCTCTGCCCAGCGTCAGGCACCCGTGGCTGTCCCCTCCAACACACACACACACACGTACATGCTGAGTTCCAAGTGTGCCGTGCCTTCCCCAAGTAGGTCCGGAATATTCGCTTCAGGCTGCACTAAAGAGCCTCTCGGCCCCACAACACAGGGGTGGCCGAGACACGTCTGCAGGCAGGAAGCCTTCTCCAGTTCATGAGAAAATGCATGGTTTTGGAGGGTCAGGCTGTCTCGATTCAAGTCCTGTGGCGGCTCACCTCACCTGCTGGGAGACCTGGGGTTATTTCTCTTCATCAGTTGTGAGAAGGATTCCCTAAGGCCTTGTGCGTGGGGTTCGGAGAGCCGTGAACCACCCAGCAGGTGCTGAGTCGGGGCGCCTGGAAACAGCTCTTGTGGGGAATGCCTTAGACATGTGGACAACCCGGTAACACATACAAGATTCGAGGATCCAGAAGAGCCTCTGACACCCAGGGGCTGGTGCAAGCTTCTCCCATTCCAAGGGCAACGCTCACAAATGCAAACCAAAACAAAAACCCCGGAGGTCAGAACTGGCCGCCCTGCTTGGCCTGGAACACAGCGACCGAGAAAGCACACATAGAAGTCCAGCCGGCTTGAGTTCCCCCTTTCCCCAACCAAGCCACGTGGCTTTGGAGGAGTCCGTGGGTCTCTTTGAGCCTCAGTTTCCTCATTTGTAGGGGACAATAGCCTCTACCCCACAAGCCCACCATGAGGATGGAAGCGGGCCCTTGTACTGAGCTCAGGTGGGGACTGCTGTGGTCATTTAGACCAGTAACAGCTCAGCCTGGAAACGTGCTGCCCGGTCCGACCACCCCTGGGTCTCTCTCCCGGACACAAAGCCCGCTGAGCTGTGACTTGGGCACTAACAGTGTCCCCTTGAGCTCAGTCACAGTGGACCCTCCTTCCGTTCCATGCCCAAGCGACTCGACCACCCTCTGTTCCCCAGGGCACCCTCACACACCCTGGCAGCCCGCCTTACCATCAACCCCGCTCTGGGGCGGTTATGCCAACCCGAGACCAAGTCACAGCCGGCAGACACAGGGCCACCATCACACAAAACAGACATGCTGAGGCCCCACACTGGCTCCCCAGGTTCCTCCCTGCGTGGCTGTAGGAAAGCCGCTCCCCTATCTGGGCACAGACTCGGTTCTCTGTGAAGCCCATGCGGCTGGATGAAGCCCTGCCCCTCCCACCCCGCAAGCACGGACTCCGGGGCAGCCAGCCAGTGTTCGTCGCCAACTCCCACACCCTTTCCACCCCCAAGAAATCCTTCCCCCAGTCAAGAGCCAAGGTGGGACAGCCAGGAGCATTCTCTCCAGGCAGGTGGCTGATGGACTGCGGGGAACCCAGCCACCCCCGAACCACTGCCACCCCGGAACTCTTACTCTGTCCTCGTGCATCCTCAGTCCTGCGTTATCCCGCCGCGCTGGCTTGCAGGGACCCACGGCGCTCCCCCGAGGCCCTCCCAGCCCCTTCCTTCCGGTGGCCCTGAACGCGCTGGGAGCCAGCGTCGGGCAGGCTGGTGTGCACATCACCGCCAGATGGGCCTCACCTCCGCCACGTGGGGCTCATTCCCCACCCCATGGGGCACGCCCCTGCCCCCTCCCACAGAGCTCATCCTCTACCCCATAGAGCATGCCCCTGCCACGTTGGAGCACACCCCCACCAGGTGGAGCTCCTCCCCGCCACGTGGGGCTCGTCCCTGCCACGTGGGGCACACCTCTGCTGCAGGGGCTCATTCCCCACTTGGTGGAGCTTGGCCCTGCCATGTGGAGATCATTTCCCCCATCCCATGGAACACGCCCCCGCTGCTCCGCGGACCCATTCCCCACACCGTAGGGCTCACCCCCGCACCATGCGGGGCTCATTGCCACCACGTGGGGCTCATTCCTGCCACTCCGAGCAAACCCCTGCCCCATGTGGCTCATTCCCCATCTCATAGGGCACACCCCTGCCCCCATGTAGCATCCCCTGCCACATAGGGGCTCATCCCCTATCCCTGGGAGCACCCTCCCGCCACGTGAAGCTCACCCTTGCCACATGGGGCTCATTCTCCACCCCGGAGAGTCTGCCCTTGCCCCCTCAACCCATTCCCCACCTCATGCGGGCTCGCCCCTTGCCCTGGGAGCTTGTCCACACCACAAGGATCTCTTCCACAGCGGGCCACCTATCCGCTTCCAAGTGGTGACAGGAGATGACACCCAAGAAGCCCTGGAACCAAAGCAGCAAGGAGCCCTGTGCTGTATCTGACCCCATTCCCCTCAGGGCATTGGAAGTTCATCCTCTGCCCACTCACTAAGGAGGAAACCAAAGCTGGCAAATTCACAGTGACCCAAGTTAGAAAACAACCACGCCAGGGCGAGAACCCAGAAAACATGCCAAAGGGGGTGTTGCCAGCTCCTTTGCCACAGGGGGGCTTCCTCCTTGTCCTCCTCCTTTTCTAGGGCACAGAGTGCAGTGGGCTCCTGGCAAGATGAGGACACAAAAGACTTAAAGGGCTTAACATAGAACAGAAGCAACATTTTAGGGGTTTGGGAGATTTCTGTAAAGGTAGTCCAGAAATACAGTGAAATGTACAGCAAACAAACAATAAAATCTCCCTCCTCCCCCTGACCAGCAGCAACCCAGTTCCCTCCCCTGGGAACACAGTAGCACTTTCTTGTGTTTCCTTCTGCTGTAATCTATGCATAAGCCCATGTTTATACAAATGTGGGTGTTGTGTGTACAAATGTGGGTGTTGTGTGTATCCTTTGTTATACAACTGATAAGCGCCTAGACAAAGTTCTGTGCCTTGCTTTTTTCAACTGATAAATCTTGGATGCTGCTCCGGGCTAATGCTCAGACATCTTACTCTTTCTGTCCAGATTATGGACGTCTGCCTTTCTGTCCAGTCCTCCACAAGCAGGAAGAAAGCGGCAACCAACATCCAATATGTACATTCCCCGCACGTGAACACTCACACAGACACACACTGTGATGCTTCAGGTGGAATTCTAGAAGTGGAACTACTTTTTTTTTTTTTTTAAGATTTTTATTTATTTATTTGACAGAGATCACAAGTAGGCAGAGAGAGAGGGGGAAGCAGGCTCCCCACTGAGCAGAGAGCCCGATGCGGGGCTCGATCACAGGACCCTGAGATCATGACCTGAGCTGAAGGCAGAGGCTTTAACCCACTGAGCCACCCAGGCGCCCCGAACTGGAACTACTTTTAAGTGGACGAGAATCAGCAAATCTTCTCCAGGTGGGAATGTGTGTTTATCCATACAATGGGATGAGATCTTCCGGTTGTAGAACATCAAAGCTACGTTGGAACTCATCCTGTTTCATTTCATCTACTTTCCTTTGGGTCTGTTGGTCCTCAATTTCATCCACACTTTGGGATATTAATGCCCCCATTCAGCGTTTCATATTCGCTGGGCCTTCTTAATCCAGTTTACTTTCTTGAGGCTTAATACCCTTACAGAACCGCCGTGTGTGAAATTATTTTTTACAATGCAGAATCCAAGCAGTTTATAGTTTTCAGTCAATTACTCCCAACTGCCAGAGCTGTGCTCAGGATAACATTTCTGGCTAAATTTCTTCGTGGATCATGAATTCTTAGACACCACTAATCCTGGTGTCTGGTGAGGCCACAGATTCAGACTCGCACCCAGGGCAAAGATTTGCTTCAAACTGGGAAATTCATACTCCTAAGCCACAGGTGTTCTGGAAAATTTTAGCACAAATACTGGTCTGATAAAGTGGATGATATTCCCTAGCTACTGATACACAGTTAACTTTTAAGAAATCCTGTAGCAAATCCATCTGTAATTTTTTTTTCTTAAATCCTTCTGGTTAATAATTTTTTTTTTACATCACTGGCCATTAATTCAGCTCTATCAGTCAGCTTTCCCTGTGTGTAGACAAGCCCTAGGGTACCTGGGTGGCTCAAATGGTGAAGCGTCTGTCTTCGGCTCAGGTCATGATCCTGGAGTTCTGGGATCAAGTCCCGCATCCGACTCCCTACTCGGTGGGGAGCCTGCTTCTCCCTCTCCCTCTATTGCTCCCCCTGCTTGTGCTCTTTCTCTCTCTCTCTCAAATAAATTTTAAAAATCTTAAAAAAAAAAAAAAGACAACCCCTAAAACTTAGTGGCTTTGAACAAGCACCATTTACTTACCTCTCATGATACTATGGGTCAGAACATTGACCTAGGCTGAGGTCGGTGGTTCTTCTAATGATCTCAGCTACTGGATGACTAGCAGCTTCTCAGGGGCTCTGCTTCTAGGGTGGGTTAGTTACTAGCTGAGGCGATGGGGAATAGGGGTCCTGAATGTGTCATCCCCCACCAGGTGAACATGGGCTTCCCCATACAGAGGCTGATCCCAGGGGCAGAAGAGGTGCACACGTTCTTTTCAAACCTCAGCGTAGTGACACATTTACTACTGTCCCATGGGTCAAAAGGAGTCAGAGGACTAAGTTCAGATTCCAAGGGTGAAGGTACAGAGACTACCTCATAGAAGGAGCCCTAAGGTCAGAAGGCAAAGACACAGGTGCAGGTAAGGGGGAGAACTGGCCACACCCACTGCTTATAAGCTCATCAAACTTAAATGATCTTTATGTAGGGCTTTGCAATATAGAACTGCTCTCATTCACACTGACTTCATTCCTAGAATAGTTTCCTAAAATAAGATCCACAGAAAGCAGCCACTGGAAAGACCTCCAACGTCAACAGAACCACTCCAAGTCATCTCACGACGAGCTCCCGGGATAGCCTTGATCCAGATGTGGCAGGCCTCTGAGGGGCTCTCCTCAAGCGACCATGGTGCAGAAGAAAGGGCACCCACCACAGGGTGTGGGGGACTCCAGCTTAACCTCAGCTCTCAGAGCAGATTATTTCAGTGCCACGCGCCATCCCGTCCTTCCTTGGCCAACAGGGGAGGCAGAAGCAACATAAGGAGGCCTGCTGAGAGACTGCAAATGAAACAACTTTGTGCCTAGGCCCCAGGCACCCGGGAGAGCCCAGTGCTACGTGGAGAAGACCTTGAAACAGTGAATTAGGCCCCAAGTTCTAAAGGGACTTGATTACTCAAATAAAAACAATCCGTGTGGGCAGGAGGCTGGAAAGAAGGCCACGGCTATAAGCTGGCATTCAAGGGAAACAGAACAAGTGTGGCCATGGGGCACAGGGCGGCACCCTGGTCAGCCAGGGATGTGAAATTTTAAAGAGGGCAGAGCTATGTGTTCTCTGTGCCCTCCATGCCTTGGACCAAATGCCCCTTCTTCCCAAAGGAGAGTGAGTCCCCAGGAGTCCTTGCTGGGGAAAGAGCCCTCCGTGATGAAAGACAGGTGCGTGAATACACGGGGCTCCGTTACCGGCCTGAAGAAACCGGGCTGCTTGCTCTCTAGAAAAGGAAACACACTCCCCACCACAACACTTTGGTGTTTCCAGGTACATAACCAGAGCAATAGCTATGACTTGTTAACTATCCGCCATACAGCAGATCCTGCCACTCGACCCACCTACATCCAATCACTAGCGTTCGGACCACAAATATCCCCTCAGTGGCTTCCGCGGAGTACCCACGGCACACGAGGGCCTGGGGAAGCAGGGATTCTATGCGGCAGAACAGCATCTGCCCGATGAAACCTTAAGGGCCGATCAGGGTCACCGATGCTACGGATGCCACCACACCACCAAGAGAAGATTGTGTGGAGCTTTTCTGATCACCATGGGCCAGCTTCACAGACGTTTCCTCAGTGACTCCCATGAATACCACTAGAGATAGGCACTGGGAGCTGCACGTTACAAGTAAGTGAACTGAGGCACAGGGACCTTGTCCAGAAGCACCCAGTCGGCCTGTGGCAGAGCTGGATTCAAACCGGGGAGAATCACACTTTCCAAGGGGGCCCTGCCTTAGCAAGAGCTCCTCCTCTCCCGGTAAGGAGGGGGTCTCACGGAGCAAGCAAGGGGCCCCAGCTGGGAGCAGAAGCCTCCCCTCCCCCTCACCATGGGTTATCTTCAACAATCCCCTCCATCTTCTCTTCCTAAGGCTCTCAGACAAAGGCAAGTGTTGCCCATTTCTGCGGTTCCTCTCCCTCCTCTTTTGGACTCTTCCACAGTCTTCAGCAAATTGATCTAATATAAATTCAACAGCTCACTGGCTCTAAATCTCAGCCCTGGCTCTTTATCTGCCTAAAGGGCTCACGGGGTTGCTAACTCGGCACTTGAATAAAATCTAACACTTACACATTCATGCATTCACTCATTCATTCAACAAAACTCACCAAGCACCCACTAAATGCCAGACTCGGCGTGAGAGCGCCAAGATGCTTGCGAGTTTTATGCAGGGTGGGGTGATGGGGTTACACTTGTGAAAAAGGTCACCATGGCCCCTGCGGGAGGTCAGAGTATGGGGAAATGGGGGGTGGGTGAGGTCCGAGGGATGTCAGCCTGAACTAAGCCAGCAATGACAGGAACAGAGAAAAGCAGGCAAGACCCATTCTGGTTTGGGTTCCAATCTTAGAAGAGGAGTTCTGACCACAGATACTGCTTAGGGGGGTCCTGTCACATAAATGGAACAGGTATGGCTGATATCACGTAGGGTGACAACTCTCCAATGAAGGCAAAATCTGATCCAGACTCCTTGGGAGGCTTCTCTCCCCCAGACATTCTGCTCTGCTGCCCAAGGCAGGAACTGGGCACTTCCGCTTGCAAAGATTCCCCATGAAATCTCCCCATCTCAGCCCAGCAAGAACCACCTACAGATGCAAAGTAGAGAGGGAGATATTAACTTAGCACAGAGCCCCAGTCAACTCCAACCAAGAGAACCAGCCCACAGAGAAGGCTGGAAAGCCACTACCAGAACCCCACCGCCAAACAAGTCAGTGGAGGAAGACCAAATGGTCAACAGCACTGAAAACAGTGGGACAAAGGCTGGGAGAAAATCTGGGGTCTGTGCTTCTTCATTTGCTAAAATGAATTACGTGAACATATATACATGCCAATGGGAAGGTGTCTTGGGTGTTCCCAAGACCAACCCTAGGTTCAGTGGTTTGCTGAAGGACACACAGGACTCGGCATAGAGTCCCACCCACAGCTGTGATGGACTGTAGTGAGAGGACACAGAGCAAGTCGGTAAAAGAAAAAGACACATGGGGTAAAGTCTGGAGGAAACCACATGCGAGCTCCCCAGAGTCCTCTCCCAGTGGAGTCACACAAGAGGCACTTAATTCCTCCAACGATGAGTTGTGACAACATGTATGAAGTTGTTGTCTAAGAGGGGGGTTCATTAGAGACTCAGTGCCCAGGGTTTTTTCTGGGAGCTGTTCATGCAGGCACCCCTGCCCAGTACATTCCAAAATTTCAGGCTCTCAGAAAGAAACCAGGTGTAGCATAAACAACACTGTTTGTTCTAACACTTAGTCACAGTGAGCTGGTCCTATCAGTTTGGGAATGGTGGGAAGACTCCTGAAATCCCAGTTCTCAGGGGCAGGAAAGAAGCCTTATAGAACAGGGAGGGCATCTTGCCCTAGGTTTCAGGGGCCAGCAGCCTACACAGCCGGCAGCAGGACAGAGAGGGGACTTTGATCTGATGCCTGATGTTTTCTGTGAGGAGAGACCCCGCCAGACATGGAAACAGATGTGGCAGTGTGCAGGAGACTGGGGAAATGTTGACCAGGCCCAGGGAAAAGTTAAAGAGCCAAGCTGCAGGCCGGATGAAGCTGGGCACCATACATTTATTGAGGCCACATTTTTAAGGTTTGAGAAATTTTCCCAGCAGCATCTAGCCACCTAATAAAAGGGACACAAGAAAATGAGCTGCGTTTGTTCCAGTGTTGGGCTCAATGTAGGGCCCCAGCTGCGGTTCCAGGAAGGAGAATGGCAGATGTGAAGACTATGGAATCCATGCAGACTTGGAAAGAAATGTCATAAAAGGAGGCACATAGACACCACATAGACACATCATGACATAGGCAGCTCGATCCATAAGGGCAATTTCACTAATTGTAGCAATTAGACCAGGGTGATATCTAGAAATCACCTTGGCAACAACCCCATCTAATGCTTGAATGCCTTCCATACGATCACAGGCAAATGGTCATGGGGTTCTCCATGAATACATTGGGTAACAGAAAACTCACCACCTTTCAAGGAACCCACAAATTTCTGGGCATTTGTATCCATGAGAAAAGTTCCACCTACCACCAAGAGATCAACTGCCTGCTGGAACTTTTGGACTCTGGTTCTGCCATCCACAGCTACACAGAGCAAGGATCCAAGATGGTGTACCATACCTCCCATGCAACCACGCTGGTGTTAAACCCTTGGCTCTTCCCACTGCATGGGGATCCATCACTCCCAGGAGTCAATGACCATCTGTGTGCCAGTGGCTCCAAAATCTAAAATTCCAGCTTCTCTCCAACTCCAGACTCTCCAACTCCAACTCCACTGTTTACCGGATACTCCCACTGCAAAACCCCACAGGCACTCGTCCTCTGCATGCACATGTATCTGACCTTGTGATCTTGGCCCCACAAAACCAAATACTCTGCATGGGATGATGGATCCTACCCCGTTCCCAGCTGGGCATCAATTTTTACTTTCTCTCCTCAAATATCCAGTGAATCACCTGCCTGTTGACTCTCCCTCCTAACTGGTTCTCTGGTCCATCCACCCAATGCCCTCCATCCTCACTGCCATGACCATAGTCGAGGCCACCACTATCTCTCAAAGACGTTGCCTCGCTCATCTCCTGTCTGACACCTTGCCTTCTCCACCCCTTTTACTGGCCTGGAAGTAAAAGTGATGCTTTAAAAGGCAAAGCTGGTCACAGCATGTCACTGCCGAGGACTCATGAGTGGCTCCCACTGCCATGAGGATACAGCCGTAACTCACCCCCATGGTGTGTATTTCTCTGTAAGAGCTGCCTGGTCACCTCTCTGGCTTTACCCCTTACTCTATAGCACCGTCCGACTCTATACTCCAACCACAGTTAGCATTTTGTCCCCCAGAGCGCCATGCTGGTTCACCTCTGAGCCAATGCAAAGACTATTTCCTCTGCCTTATCCCTACCCCCCTGCTTCTACATGCAATGCTGGATTTCCCCTCCATTTTCTTGCTGTTTCATAACTATCTGTCCATCTACCTCCTTCCAAAGTCTCTGATCTCCCAGGAGACATATCTGTGTTGCTCACCAATGTCTCCCTAGCCCTGACACATCAGAAGCCCTCTATAAACACTTGTTGAAAGAAAACAAGAATTTCCATCTGTCAGTCACCTCCAATAGTCTGTTTCCTATACTTTTATTAATGCAGCCCCAAATAACATCAGTTTTTTTTTTTTTAAGTTGCCACAGTTCACTATAGATGTACATGCAATTTCCCCCTTGAATGAACACTTCAAACTCTATTCCATTACCTACTGCTAAACCAGGCCTACCCCACCTCATACCCAGGCATTTCCGCAATTTAAGTACTTGCTGCAGGAGTTTCTTATAAAGACAGAAAGAAGGAAAACCCATTTTCAGGATGAAAAAGGAACATGAACAGTTTCAGCTTCCATTTTTCTCTGGTTCTGCCCTTGTTCACGGATTAATTTCTGGCACCAGGATCTGAGGCCAGATAGCAGAGAATCATACAGAAACGCCTCCCCCGAATCACAGAAGCCAGCAAGAATCACATCTTCACAATCGTCCATTTTACAATGTGTCTAATTATAACTGAATAAATTACTTCTGCCATTCTGCAGAAATACTTAAAATAAATAGCTCTCATTCCTTGAATTAAAATCATAGTCTTTTGTTCACTGTTTTCTATTTCATAAAGCAACAGAGCCTGTTGATTAAAGATCATTTATAGGACTTCATTTTCCATCTATTTTATGATATCACTTTAAAATACCCCCAAATATTCAGCTGCAAGGAGGGATAAGAACTACTGGAAATTGGCTCTTTGAGACTTTTTGATGAGAAATGAAGTTGTGGATGTAACTCTCAACGAATGAACATATATTAGAAAAGCCTATTTTAATAACTGCTTGGTTCTTCTCCATGAATTTTTTTTCTCTCCCCAACTTCCTATATTTTTCTTGAGATTACAGCATAATCCCCACTGACACACTAAATATTACCTCTCTGTGGGGAATGGATGACACTGAGACAATAAATCACTTTGAGCTAACACAATACGCCAACCAGCCCCGGCTAAGCCAAATATTTGACAAAAGACATACAAACGGAAATTTAGCAAGGCAGGAACACTTTGGGAATTATGTCCTGAATATCAACCATCTCTAGTACCTCCTCAGTGGAAAAACCAGATGTGCAAGGAGATCATATGTGAGTGTGTAGAATGATTCTGGGACCAGCCGATCCCGGGAGACACCCTGGAAGGAGATTCTGGCCGGGCCACCGTCCACACTTGGTGGGTGTCATGACAAAGTGAGGACCCTCCAGTTCTGGACCAAAAACAAACGAACAAACGTGGCCCGTCGTTTTCCCTGCCCTGATGCAGAAATAAGCATGATGTCAATGGAAAAGACCGTCTGGTGGTGAACTTGGCCATGACACCGACAAAGCTGACGCAGCGGGGCCCTCCCTTGCACACGCCCCTTTCAAGACCCTGTTCCTAATTCTTAAATTTAAACTGTCTTATTTTTTTTTTTCTTAAAGCAGCCCCCTAAAGTGTGTACACCTCTACAAGACCTCCCGGGCCTGGCCTTGTTGACCCTGCGTCACAGTGATTCTAAACAGGCTTCAGACATGCCCTCAGCGGGCGGGAGAAACAGACAGTGTTCACAGGTCATCTGAAATCCCGAAACGGGAAGACAAGAGCATGGCTAGCCAGTGCCGGAGACCCTCCCAGAGCCGCCCAGCAGCATCTCTCTGACTCCAATCCCTCTGCCCCTCACCTTCCGCCAGAAACACCAGTGATAATTCATCCCAGCTTTACTCGAGCCAAGCACACTCAGCCCTGTGTCATCCCTCTGGATGTGTCCTTCAGGAGCCACTGAAGGGGCACCAGCTTAGAGACATGTTCTGGCGGCCCCCAAATCGGACTGACTACCTCCTCTCCTATGCCCACCAGCTAGGAGCTCAGTAACTACCCTGAGCCTGAATTCTCACTTACCAGAAACCCGCCCCCATGCCTCAGTTCCCCAACCCCCCAGTGAAATGAAAGACAACATACACCCCCCTCAAAGAATGGACATGAGGCTAATTCTTGTTGCAAAACAGAAAATAAATGCCAGGGGCACCTGGGTGGCTCAGTGGGTTAAAGCCACTGCCTTCAGCTCAGGTCATGATACCAGAGTCCTGGGATCGAGCCCCACATCGGGCTCTCTGCTTAGCGGGGAGCCTGCTTCCTCCCTTCTCTCTCTCTGCCTGCCTCTCTGCCTACTTGTGACCTCTGTCTGTCAAATAAATAAATAAAATCTTTAAAAAAAAAAAAAAGAAAAGAAAAGAAAAGAAAAATGCCAGCCACCATCGTCATCCTCACTCTACACCCTCCTCAGAGATCCCTCAGGAGTTCATTCGCCCCACAAGACCGAAGACTTCTCCACAGCAGAGATGGAAGCCCATGCACAGAGCTCGGCGCCACATAAATGTGTGTCGAACACACGAAGGAATTGAGTGATATTTACGTTCTGACCAACGGAGGTAGGATTCAATAATGCATCCCACAGGCTCTTGTTTGCTAACATTTCGAGTCTATATAGGAGAATGCGATGAAAAGTAGAAGACCAGAGGAAGGGGGAGGAAAGCAACTCTGTATTATGTTTCTCCGCATGTTTTTAAGTCCTCCTTCTCCATCAGGCACCTGCAGATCCCACGGCTGCTAGCTGTCTACAAAGTACTCCTCCAAGACAGGCACTATCCCTGTACCTCGGTCTGTGGACAGACCTCCGAGGGGCCTTGAGATGAATGGTGACACTGGTCAAAGAAAAGGCAGACCACACAACCTAGTACCCTCACCCCTGACAGTAAGTACAGCCACCGTTCGTCCCATCCAGATCCCTCCCATGGGACCAGACTCTGTGCATAACTCCACAGCCCCAGACAAGAGTTTAAACCTGCAAAAGATCTCCTTGAGCAAAGCAAGAGTTCTGCCTGTGGTAGTTGCAGAGAAGGTGGGATAAAAATTCCTGGGGGGCCTCCTCAACACAGGCTGCTGTCATCACACCCCCAGGCTATGGGAGGTGTGGTCTGCCTCCACACGGAACCTCATCTCCTGTCCCACCCTCACTCCTCACAACTGACCCTGGCTCCCAGCTCCAGGAAACCCGTAGTTTGAGAATGTGCCACAGTTGTTCCCACCCCCGCTGCCCTCACACATCTGTCACTCAGGCCGGGACAGCATTTGCACCAACCCCCCATCCCATCTCTGGGGCGAGGGGTATCCAATGCAATCATTTCTGTCTATTTCTTCCAAACCCCTCACCACCCTGTGAGGCCTTTTGGACCCTCTTCTTCGGAGCCCCCTGGTTCTATTTGTGTATGCGTCTTTCACCCAGCAAACTCTACCTCCATAGAACAGGCACTTGCTGGCTTATCTCCATAACCCCAGCACCCAACAGAGCAACTGATACACAAAGCAGGTCTCTGTAATTGTCTGATGAATGAATGGTTCAATGAATAATCTCTCCTGAGATGACAGGCTTAAATTCCGTTCCATATAACCCCCAAATTTCTTAAAAGATGTGCATTTCTGACCAGTGGACCATTGCTCATTATCCCCCAAATCAGCCTTTTTTTTTTTTTTCCCCAGAAGAAATATAGAACATGTGGGTTGTTTTGTCCTGGAGAAAAATTACGCATAGCAGGACCACTTTGGAGGCTTGGGTGCAGTGGTGGTATAGAATTAGCATGCCTAAAAAATGTACGCTCTGCTACCATTTTTATAGGGAAAAAAAAAAAAAACCAGCAGAAGTAAAACAGTATGATGCATCTCACTCTCACCTCCAAGATTGCAAAACCCCAGTATCTTCTGCTCGAAATCTTTAAAGTGCCTGAGGTAGGTCAGGGAAGTTTTTTAAAATGTCTTTGTGATATTCTTGCTTCTGGAAGACAAATTAATGCCGCAGAATAACTGGGGAAGAGAAAAAAAAAACTTGATTCATGTTCCCTTGGAATGCACTTTGCTTTAATTGTTTTCTCATGTAATTACATATATTACTGGTGTAATTACAAATAATACACATATTTGATTTGTGCAATTATAGAATAGTATATAATTTTTAAATGTGCTACATTTCTTTCTCCCCAAGATCCCTTTGTGAAGGAAACGATTTATCATTTCTAAAAATATGCCCTTGTGTATTACATTTTAATAAAGTAAAAATTAGTAAATATTTGTCTTTCTTTTGAATTTCAACAAAATAAAACTCATCGTGAAAATTCAAGTTTATAAAGGCTCATTATATAGGCCCTGAAAAACTGCTTCCCCTAGGCTAATTCTACCCCCTGGAGAAAAGCCAGCCAAACACTATTATTAAGAAAGATAATTATAGAGCACCTACTATGTGCAAGGCATGCTTCAAGGATGTATTTGTCATGGCCTCAGGTAGAAGGAAATAATACCTCCAAGAACTGGAGAAGCAGCCCTATTCTGGAGTGGTGGAAATGGATGAGAAAACTGGGCTCTGTCCCTTACCGGATGCACATGAAACTCCCCCAGCTTCTGTACAGTGGAGGTCACACCACCTAGATTTAAGGAGATAATGTATGTGAAAGGCCCAGTACATGCATCCAGTGGTTAGGCAGTTCTTTCTGCGACAGTATAAATCATAACCCTCATGTACTGCTTTGCAGGACCACACTTCATGGGATGAGCTGCACGGCACTGGGGTCTCCTAGTCTTACATTTGTAGAAGTTCAATGACAGCAGTGGGCTCATTCAAAGGAAGAGGATTGTGAAGGGTTCAGGGAAGGAATGTGTGAACACCTTGGACATGGGCTGGGAGGAGCAGATGTGGAGGGAAATACAGAATCCCCAAGAGCAAAGACTAAGAAGGGAATTTCAGGATAATTCTAATCCTATTAGTGACCCACACTTAGGTTTCTATTGGATCCACAGAATCAAATATCCTTTTTTTTTTTTTAAGTGCCCAATGTTCAGTATCAGGAGATTCTGCAAAAACGTTGGAGATTTAGATATCCTCTTAAAAATGAAAAACATGGGCAAGACTGAGCCCAAAATGCTTCATGGTAATAGCTGGCTGGAGCCAAGGAGTGTTGCCCTCCATGGGGTCACACCCTAAAACCCATCCTCCCCTGTGTTCATTATCTGCATAAACTAAGGCACCCCCTAGAACACACAAGCATGGAAACTCTCAAATGGATCTCCAGACAACACAAAAACGTCTCATAAAACGATTGTGGTCTACATACCCCAACCAATGTTCTTCCACATTTCCTGGAGCCTCCTATTTGGGGAGTTAGCATTGCTCTCTTCCCAGAAGCCATAATCACAACTGCTGTCATGACCGCACCCTCCCCCCTAGGGGTCTTCCCATGCCTGAAACTCACTCAACCCCAGAGAGAAGGAGCACCGGAAGAATATTATTACAGCACATGTACAGTGAAATGTTCAGTCCTCCTAGAGATGAAGGGTGGTGTGGTCTGCCTCCATGTTTAACCTCATGTGTGAGAAGGGAATGGACAGGTCAGAGTTGGCTTGAGATGTCCTGAGGATTCTCCACCTAAATATTCAAGAATATGTCTCTAGCCTTGGTGCTGCAATGGGGTAAAAGACGGTATGGCTTCCAGGCACAGGAACAGAAAGCTTCTAAGAAGGAAAGCTAATAAAGAATTTCAAGAAGGCAAACTGCCAATGAGAAAACTGAGTCTCAGAGAGTTTTAGTAACTCTGAAAACTGGCAACCGAATCCAGGAATTCAAGACTCCAGATCTGTATGAACAAGCTGCACGCACGTACTCCTGCTTTTCCTGCTTACTTAAAGATACACCCCCATTCAACCCATAGATGCATCAAAGCTAAGAAATCAAAAAACTAGAAGACTAGGGAGTCCAAGAGGTGGAACTCTCCACCTCTTGTAGCAAGACAACCTTGTAGCAGGACAACCTCTGCAAACCTCTGCAAACCCGCCTGACGGACGGACACACCACATCCGGGAGTCAGGCAACAGGAAGGACTTGATGCTTCCTTTTACAGTGACATCCTGATGAAGCTTTAAAGATTTCATTCTGCTTTCATTCCTCATCAGGGAGACAATGGTTCTGCCAAATAAGAGAACTGCTCAGGAAAAGCCTGTCTCTTGTGTTCAAGTTGAACTGTGGCCTCAAAGACCAACTAAATAAATTTACATTTTAAAACTAAGCCAAAAAAATTCTTTCGTTTTTTTTACATTTACCAGAATACTAAAGTAGCTGGTTCTACAGAGTAGGATCACAGAGAGACACCGTTTCTGCTCCTATCCTTTCTTCTCTTTGTTTTCTTAAATGGGCCTGTCTTGCTTATCTTAAAATATCTATAACAGGACAAGAAAAATAAAACATAGGAATTAATCCCATTTAAGTCAGACAACCGAGCCATGCATCTTGTCCCAATCTGGGACCAAGAGATCTCCTGGTGGAGCTTAGCTTGTACTTCTGTCTTCCCTGTCCTTGGCTAGACTAGGCAAGTTCCCCTCAATGCCCTGCAATCCCCACTGCATCCCCCACTCTAAGCAGCAAGGCCCACTGTACATAGTAGATACCTAATAAATATTTGTTAAGTGAATAAATTCATAGTGTCTTATATTTCCCTTCACCCACTCCTTCTCTGGGTCTGTCAATTTAGAGGATGCTACTCAGGTGAATGATACTTCCTGGAAGAGACCGTACAATTAATTACCCTTGTAACCTCAAAAATCATATTTGAAGTCAAACCTGAGCAAGTGACAAGTAGAGGATATAAAAAAATGGCACTCTCCTCAGCCTCTTAATTACATACCATATATCAAACTTCTCCTAAGCTCTGAAAATGTCCCATTTAACATTCTGCACTTGGCATTCAATTCCAAAACCTGAAACGGGGATTGTATGACTTAAATATTTCTCTGATCTTTTTTTTTTTTTTTTTACTAACTTCTTCCCCATTTTTATCCCTCACCCAGGTTTCATTTACTTCCTATTTCCCTCTTACATACTGTCTCATACTGGCCAAGAGAATCTAGGAGAAGCTTCCTAGTTGTTCAAACCCAGATACTATATTTTCCAGGCTAAGGGCTAAAGGACACTTAACCAGTGCCAAATACATGAATACACTCAAAGCACATGGCGAAGTTGGTTGCCATCACATATATAAGACGAAGGAACACTGAGGCAAAGGCATGTTGAAGACACCCAGAGAATCATTCCTCTGAGCACCCCTCTCCGTGAAGCGAAGTATCTTAAGTTTGGAGACCCGGGTGTATGGCATTGTGGGAGGCCACGGTTAAGGCTTGAGACGAGAACCAAACCAGACCCTAACTTGTGCCTCCTTTAAAGGCTGAATGGCCGAACAAGAGGCTTAGGTTGATAAAGTCGAGTAGCCCTGAGAAAGGGTCTATGCTCTGTGTTGTGCGCTCGCCTACGTGACGTCCCACACGTTCACTAGTCAGATAGAGACGATTTGGCCGGGGTCAGAAATTCTTGGCTGGTCCTTGCTGTCCTTGCACGGGCTATAGACTACACCACTGTAAGACTGAGCTGTGCTTACATAAACTATGTCTTGAGTGGCCTTGAAGTCAGTACATCTGGCGCTAGAAGGTCTGCTATTGATGTCTAGGAATTAGATAATGGGAAAGCTTGAAGGATTTTCTGAGCTTGTTGCAAACTCTTTAGTAATCAACTAAAAATAGACACTTTTCTTATGATTGTTTCTGTTAGCTATAAAATGCCTCACAGCCTTGAATAAAATTGGCACTATTGGACATCCTCCTTGGTGCTCCTCCTGTCCCCATCTCTTTGTCTCTTAATTTCTTTTCAGCATCCTCTTACCCTCACGTTCCTGGTCGATTTGTCGCGCCGGCCACGACATGGCATGACCGAACCGTTGCTTAAAAAAAACGCGTGTGTGTATGTTGGATGTGTTTGCACACCCACAGGAAAAAGTCAGAAAGGATACACAACAAACAGAAAATAATAATTAGCCCTGTCTGGCTGAAATGGAAAAGCCCGTGCGCTAAGAAAATGGAGACTTTCACCTCTTGTTCTGCATAATTCAGATAAAGGGATAGAATTATGGAAGGACTGTACGTGTGTGTTTCGCTTCCCTTTTTTCCCGATAAAAAAGTACACAACGGTGTGTGTCTACGTGAAGATCAATTCTCCACCTTCAGGTGAAAACACGGTGTCAAAAACAAAAACGTATAAACAAAGATGCGCTGAGAAACAACAGCAGAAGCAAACGGTCTGAAATTCAGCCCTGGGGCATCTAAGCAAAAGGTCTCAGCTGCCAGGGCCGCTGGTCACTTCCGAGACCCACAGTGAATCTGACATCCAGAGGTGAGGGAAAACCCGCTTCCCCCTTCGTCTCCTCATTGGCCCAGATATGGTCACATGGCCACGTATTCACCAATTGCTGTGCCCAAGGAACTGCACGAGCTACTTGGTTCAAGAACCCAGGCCTCAGCCAATCACCATGAGTGGGAAAGATGGATTATCTCTGACTGGATAAGATTGGGGGAAGGGGTGGGGTTGGCGTTGTTAGGAGTGAGAGCCACTCTTAGGGAAAGAGAATAAAAAACTACGTACAATCAGAAGGAAAGGGTGAATAATGCTGGGTACACCATCAAGAGTAAGCGGTCACGCTATCATCCCTATTCTGCATGAAGGATGCTGGAGGTGGGGGCACAGAGGGGCTCAGTCGGCCAAGCGTCTGCCTTCCGCTCAGGTCATGATCCCAGGGTCTTGGGATGGACCCCCATATAGGACTCCCTGCTCAGCAGGGAGTCTGCTTCTCCCTCTGCCCCTCCGCCTGCTTATGGCTGTGTGTGTGTGTGTGTGTGTGTGTGTGTGTGTCAAATAAATAAAATCTTTTTTTTTTTTTTTTAAAGGGAGGCTAGTAAGGTTTCCTAGATTGTTCATCTGCTTGGTAACTAAGTCAAGTCAAATCCTTTCCTTATCAATTACCACAATGTGTGTGTGTGCGTGCACAAAATTTATAAGCCTTAATCTGAACTATTCCAGCCTCTCCCCACTTATATCCCTGATTCTGGGCTTGTCCCCTTTGACTCAACATTTTACCAACCATGAGAGTAATTATTTTATGAAGCAAATTTAATCATGTCACTCTCCTACTTGGAACCTGCCAATGGCTTCCCATTGTCCCCAGAGCTCCTTGGTGTCTCCCAGCAGTAGGGCCCTGGGCTAGCCCATCCTGCCAGGATCTCCAGCGTCTTTTCCCATCAAAATCGCTTCACACCCCCTCACCAGCCTCACCCGCTCACAGAGCTCCCTGAACCCATGTACTGCCTCAGAATTCTGCATCTTGGCTTCGTTCATTCATCCCCTAACTCCCTTGCCCTCACCATTCCTACCTGGAGACCCAGTTCCCCTAACCCACCCCACCCCCAACAGAGATGAGAGAACATAAGTAAGCTTTTCAGAAGCAGGCAGCATGTGGAGAAACTCCAAGAGATGGCCCTATCCCTCCCCCCAGGAAAGAGAGTGGCAGCAAGTTCCTTCCAGGTGAGAAGATACACACCTTCTACATCCTTGGGTCTTTGGGGAAAGGAGACGCCAGACTGTTAAAGCCACTAATAGTCTCCTCTAGGAGAGATATTCCTCAACATGGCTGGACTCCCTTTAAAAATGTAAATCAATTTCTCGCGCTTCAGAAATGTAGCAGCCAGGACAAGACTCTTCCACGTCTGTGAGGAGGGCCAAGTCACTTGGCAGGAGCAGTGGGTACAGTTAGTGTAGGGGATGCCGGCGTACTTGGAAGACAGCAGGGTGCTCTTGTGGATGGATTAGACGCTGGGTACGAGAGAAGGAGAGGAGTCAAGAAAGACTCAAGGGATCTGGCCTGAGAAACTGCAACTGTGGGGCTTCCATCAGCTGAAGCTGGGAAGGCTGAGAGAGGTTTAGAAAATCGGGAGCTTGGTGCAGGCCAAGTTGGATGTGAGATGCTTGTTAGACACACAAGTGTAAATGTCATGTAGTTGGCTATCGGAGTCAGGATATCTAGAGAAACTTCAGGGCTCAAGCTATAAATTTGGGGGTCGTTTTATTGGAAAAGGTCTTTAGAACCATGTTAATCTGGGCACCTGGGTGCCTCAGTTAGTTAAGCGTCTGCTTTTGGCTCAAGTCATGATTTCAGCGTCCCCGCATCCCCTGCTCAGTGGGGAGTGTGCTTCTCCCTCTCCTGCTGCTGCTCCCTCTGCCCCTCCCCACCCCTCTCCCCCACCCACGGAGCATGAGCTCTTGCATGCGCTGTCTCTCTCTCTCAAATAAATGGAACCTTTCAAATAAATAAATACCAAGTTTATCATTTAAAAAAAAAACTGGCTTTTAGTCCAATTCAAAGCAGGATGAATTACATGGTAATGTTTTGTCTCCCCCATCCTATCCATGCTCCCATTAAAGCTTATGACCCCAGAACATACAACCAGACCCCAAACAAACGGCCCAAGCAGTCACAGCAGCAGGGTATGCCCAGGGGTGAGCATCTCCTGAAACAATTCCATCCCATGACAGTTCAAGTGTTACCAAGGACAACCTGTATAAAAACAGGCAGCTAGCTGGGGAGAGCACAGGACACAGAGTGAGAAAACCTAGAAGAGGAATCCTAGGGTGCCTGGGTGGCTCAGCTGGTTAAGCGTCTGCCTTCTGCTCAGGTCGTGATCCCACGGTCCTGGTGTCGAGCCCTACATCAGACTCCCTGCCAGCAGGGAGTCTGCTTCTCCCTCCCCCAACTTGTTCTCTCAATCTCTCACTCTCGCTCTCAAATAAATAAAATCTTCAACAACAACAAAAAAATGTGACTCTTTAGCTGTGTGACCTTAGACAAGCCAATCAACATCTCTGAACCTCCATTCCCTCACATGTGAAACAGGAAGGCTATTCACCTCATAGGTTTGTAAGTGAGTGGTTAGTGACAAAATCCGTCCGAACAGCTTAGCACAGCACCTGAGACAGAGGAAGTGCTCAGTAAACATCAGCGACCATTGTCATGTTTTTACCGTTATTATCAGTAACACTGGACTTCGTGTGGGTTCCCCCGGAGGCAGTTCTTGAGGCCAGGATCAGAGAACAAGTGGTTTATTTGGAATGTGATCCTAGGAAACCCTGGTCAAGGGGAAAGCATGTGACAAATGGAAGGAGAGAAACCAATACATGGTGTGTCCTCAAGTAAGTGACCACTGTGGCAAACAGCTACCTAATCCCACGGGGGCACTCTGGGATCCAGGGTAGGACACACGACCACGAGTTCTCCATCCTGAGGGTGATACGTTCACTCCTGCCCGCCCCTGGGCAACGGGGGGAGGGCTGCTTGCAAGGTGGGCCTGGGGGCACGAACATCTTGGCTTTGGCTGGGACACACCACAGTGGCAGGGCCCAAAGGGTGTTGGCGGGACCCACTGGCACCCACTGTGGCATTATCACTAATATGGCTCCGTCTCCTGCCACCAATCCACCCAACTCCTCTGAGCCTCAGTTTTTCTCCCTATAAAATGGGGGGAGGGTGGGAAATGCCATCTGCCTCTCAGAGTTGACCTGAGGAGGTTATAAAATGTTTGTAAAAGCCCCTCGCACTGAGTTTCCTCTCTGCTGCTTCTTCCCGTTACCCCTTTCACACTTGAAGGAAAAGGCCAGCCTCCTCACTGCCCATGCAGGCCCTTCCAGAGGGCACTTTCAGTTTCATGGCATTGCTCTTGGACTGCAGAGCCCTCCTTCCCTAAAATGTGCTCTCCGACATCGATACTGATCTCTCTAAATAAGCCTTTCTAGAGGGAGGAAGTGGAAGTGCTTTGAGAGCGAGGACAGCAACTCACATCCCCAAGGTAATTTTCATTTCTGTTGCTGCCTTTGATGGCACCCACAAAACCCGGCCACCGAGCTCCCAAGCAAATCGGTGAAGACAAAGTCATTGGTAACCCTTCACGTGTCCACTGCCAGGCTGCTGACAGAAACACTGGCACGGGGACTCAAGGGGGCCAACCCATCCTGCCCACCCTTCCCCCCCAGAAAGACCAATCTTGCAAGGGCCCCCCCAGGAAGCAGGCCTCCCTGATGTAACCCAGCAGCCCATACAGGGGAGCCGGCCTTGAGCCTGGGAGACAAGTGCTCATGTGTGAACAAGAAACCACCAGAATACCAATGAGCAGGGAGGTCTCCGTGCCAGGAAACCCCCACAACGGCTATTTGTTTGGTGTTCTGGGAAAACTGAATGCCAACAGAGGCCTCACGGAGGCATCCAACAGCCAGAATAAATTTGAAAGAAGTTGACCGGGTTTGGTTACTGACACACAGATAAGTCTGATTAATTAATAATCACTCTCTACTTAGAGTTAGCAACAGACCCCAGAGAGTGGCACCTTGCTATACCTAATGAAGGGTTCGCCAACGTTGATAAGGCAATTCAGTTGATGAGAAAATAAAATTAGGTGGTTTCTGTACACAAGGACTGCAATGAAGGACCTCGAGGATGGCATCGGACTGATTGTTTATATACCCTCCGAAACAAGCATCAACATCCCCATTTCACAGATCAAAGGACTGAAACTCAAAGGGTTTATCAATAATTAGATCATGATGATAGAGCCAGTCAACAGGAATGCTGAGGATTGGCCCACGCTGATTCGTGGATCAAGTCTGCCTCTCAAGAATAATTTTTTTAAAAAATCTATAGTGTTTTCATATGCAGGATTTAATGAAATACAGAACGTATTTATTATGTTTAGAAGACATTGCTTACCTCTGGAGTAGAACGAGAGGTGATACATGGGAAGAGGTAGGAGGGGACTTTAAGACCCTGGTCCTGTTCTACATCCTGACCTCAATGGTGGTTTCACGGGAGCATCATCTCATGATGCCAATTCCTCAAGGTGACTAGAAAAATGTTCTTTGTGTATTATTCTCATGCAGGGATCAGAAAATCATGGCCTGCAGGCCAACTGCCTATTTTGTAAATAAAGTTTTATTGGAACAGCCATGCTCCTTCATTTACAACATTGACCCTTTGCAGAAAAGGCTCGCCAAACCCAGTGTAACCAATACACAAAAAATGAACTGGACTTGGGCGCAGGGTAGATCTATCTTTCTGCTGGTGTTTTTCTAAGCCAATCATGTAAATGAGTTTGCAGACTTTAAGAACATAACAAATGGCAAGGGAAAAGAGCTTAATGTTATCGTTACCGTGACATATCCATTAAAGAATTTAAAAGTTAGCTTATAAAAACACGTGCAATCCTATAAGGATATAAGGAAACCAGAACCAATGGAAAATCAAGACCAGAGGGAAAGAGCGGTATTACAGAAATCGTGCACGGAGACTTCTTACAGAATGATTAAGATGGGGATGCAAATGTGGCTGAGTTTCCCGGACACCCAAGCAAAAATGGCAACAAATACAACACAAATGTACTCCCTGTCAGAACACCGAGCCGGGATTTAAAACGTCCCCTGCACAGTCCAGAAAGTATCTAGACCTCAGCACACAACTGAAAGCTGGCTGTTCCTGATAAAAAAGCACCTTTGCCCCATTTTTCATGCAAAAAGACAACTCATTTTTTGCTCTGATGGGCAAAAAAACCCTCAGGAGCCTAGTTTTCGCCAACTGCCATGTGGCACTGCCCGTTCCCATCTGGGCTGGCTGGCACAGACCTCGGTGAACAGAGCAGAGGGCCCCAGGAGGGTCCTCTGCTCATGGCTCCATCACAATGACCTACTTGGGATTAGAACAACATTTTAGAGTATAACTGTGTTTTATGGGTCATAAATATTGCACAGATGTTCCTTATTTACATAGACTCGGTAGATTATCACTGCGACATTACCATGCTAATATGGTGATTCCTGCGTTCGGAACTGGAAGGCAGGAAGCAGGGAGATGTAATTAAACAAGCATGGTGCACATTTGGGGGGGGGGGGGTTTGATAACACGAAAGAAACCAAACACATACTAAAACTGCTACCTCTTACGCGATTTTATTCTTCACCTAACACTTGATGCCCAAAGTTAAGACTTTTCACAGCATATCCTTTGCCGGACTGAGAGCCATCAATTAAACATTAACAACAGTAATAGATGGCATTGAATGTGTGCTTAGTACTTGCTTGATATACGTGTGACCCCATTTAATTCTCAGAACAACCCTATGAGGTGCGTTTTATTGTTATGTCCTTTTAACAGACGACGAAACTGAAGCAGGGATAGATGGAGGAACTTCCCATGGCCAGGAATGTAATGGCAAAGGCAGCATCTGGCCCCAAAGCCCTTGTTCTATTAACTGTCACCCAAAAAGCAAGAACTGTAACGGCTTTCGACAGAAGCAAAGCTCTTCTGCGCTGTCCTACTCTGAGTCACTAAAGCACACGACTGCCAATGCCCACAACGACTCCAGTGAGCCCTGGCCAATGTCACGTTGCCTCCCTGCGGACAGAGGTCTCCGTGGTCCCTGCCTCTGGAGGCAGCAAGGAGTCAAGCCTTCAGATGGGGTCTGGGGCTGCCTCTTCCCTCTCCCCTCCCCTCCACACACCAGTCTGGCCTCCTGTGGTACCAATAACACCATAGAGCTCGGCTTTCCGCAATGACCTACTGAGCACTCGCTCAGCCAAGGCAGTTCTCCCACGGCCTCCCCGGGCTCACCTCGCCATCATCAAGCATCACTGCCTGCCAGCAACCATCCCCGGCTCCCGCCAAGTGAGCGGTCCCCCACGCTGCCCCCTTGCAACAGTGTCTTATGTCTAGCGTCTCTGCATGGCGACAGCCAATGGGAAGGTCCATCTGTTTCCCCAAAGCAGACAGCGAGCATCTTGAGGACAGGAGTGATCCTGTCTCTCCCGGTGGGGTAGCCACAGTGGCCGACCCAGAGAGGGAACTCGGCGAACCCTGGCGGACCAGAAGAACTGGAAAGGGAAAGAACAGAGACTGATCTGACAGCAACGAGGATGCCCTGCTGGGAACTGCAGCCACGCGGACCAAGATTTGCCACGAAACAGCAGCCTTTGCCTCTTAGCTGCCTTTGAGTCTCCAAACCACACGTCTGTGGTCAACACTTCTTGGCATTCTAGCCCACAACATAAACCACATTTGCCCTTGAGCACATCTAAGTGTTCACGTGGTCCGGGCTGTGCACCGTGAGGTGAAGAACAGGCCACGTGTGGCAGGCAGGAGCCCACCCTTACGTGTTACGTGGACGGTTCTGCGCCTCCTGCACTGGACTTGTGTCCTCAGGGGAAAAGCCGTCCGCAGATGTCCACCCACAGCGCCTCACCTGGGTGCTCTTGAGGATGTGTAAAAAGGACAGGGAGAGAAGCAGGCATAAATACATCTGTTTCTTTGCTTCTCTTTTACAAAACGTGTCCCTAAAAATTAATTGCAAATGGAAACTTTGAAACTTGGAATATACAGATCTTTACATGCTAGTGGAGTCGAAGCGGGGCGGGGGGGTGCCTCAGTGGCTCAGACAGTTAAGCATCTGACTCTTGATTTCAGCTCAGGTCACAATCTCAGGATCGTGGGATCAAGCCCCGTGTTGGGCTCCACACTGGGCATGGAACATGCTTAACCTTTCTCTCCCTCTCCCTCTGCCCCCTATGCTCACTCTCCCTCTCTCTCTCTCTCAAAAAGAAAAAAAAAAAAAAAAAAGAAGAAGAAGTTGTATAAAGGAGGGTGTCTGTGGGGAGAGAGTTTTAAAAAATTATGAAATCTTAATTATGGTATAAATGTTTCATTTCCTTATTCCTTAAGTGTCATACAATGTACTCTTGACTATTCAGGTTTATTTAAAATGTTAAAAAAATACATTAAATTATAAACAATAAATTTAGTTTGGTGATATCTTATCTTACATTCTAATTATCTCAGCATACTGAAAATGACGGTTTGTACGAAGGAGAAAATGAGTCTGCTGTTGAGAAGGATGAATGTAGCAGAGGATCAAGCTAGAGATGTGGCACCAATTTCCTTTCATTCATGGAGCCTGTCAACAAACCTTCACAGAGCACCCGGTGTGCACCAGGCACTTTCGAGGTGGTGAGCAAGCCAGAACTGCTCCCTCCAAGAGCTTATACTCAAGTGGGAGAAACAATGAAATAAGCAAAGAAAGAAAGAAACACCTTGGGTAGTTGATGCTATTAACATTATCAACATACCAGAGCAAATATGGACAGAAAATGAAGGAATCATATTTGAGCAAAGGTCATAAAGAGGCATCCCAAGTACAGAGCACAGCAAGAGCAAAGGCCCTGAGGTGGGCACAGGTGCTGACTCTTTGAGAGGTGTTGGAAAAGAAGACAATGTGGCTAGTGCAGGAGTCCGCAAGCCTTTTCTATAAAAAACCAAAACAGTCATTACAAGCAAATCGGCAAGGCTGTGTTCCAAAATCGCTTCTTTTGTGGGTATTAACATTTGAATTTCTTGCAAGCTTTTTCTTTTGAATTTCATGCAGTCTTGTTACCAACCATTTAAAGATGGAAAAACCATCTGTAGTTCACAGTCCACATAGACATGGGCGGCAGGCCAGATCTGGCCCATGGGATGAAGTCGGCTGACCCCTTGTCTGGACTCTAGATTTTACAGGCAAGAAACAATAGTTGGGGTTGGGTGTTTTATTTACCCTAAGTGCAAGTGAAGTGATCTGAAAGAGAGGAGGGACCTGGTCTGATTTATGTTTTTAAAAAATTACTCTGGCAGTTGTGTGGTGATTCTGATGGTGTCATCAAATTCCTTAAAAAATGCGTCAGTAGGGAGTGAACGCTGTTCTCTTGATTAAGGAGTCTGGAGCAGACCATCTTCTACCCAAAGCTCTATGGATCTGTTGATTTCTCGCTGTTTGAATCACTGAAGGTTGTTGTCCCCCCCCCCCCCCCGTTAATGTGGATTCTCAATCCATAATAATGAAGATGTCCCCATTTTCTCCCAACACTAAACACAGCCTCAGAGATGCGGTGTTGAAGGATGCATTTCCAGCAGTTCATGCAGGTTTTTCCCTTTTATGTCCTTTCACGACTGAAATCGTCCGACCAGTAACAAATCGAGGCTAAGTAGGCAACACTGTACAGCTAACAGGCTCCGTCTTTGCCTCAGATGTGTTACCGTAAGTACCAGCATTTTCCCATTTCCATTTTCCACTCATTTTTATAATGTAAGAGAAAACTGGAAAAAAATTCAGTCACAGCTGTGCTGACAAAGGTGGTAGGAGAGAAAAAACTGGCCTCGTGGTTGGCAGCCACTGGAGTACGATGGCTTCTACTGGTTTCATAAAGTCCAAATTCAACACTGGGGGCATGACAACTCATGACAAAAAGTGCAGCTTTCTCCCTTCAGTTCTGACTTATATGAAAGGAAAGGCTGTCTGTCAGAGGACTTGGCCCTTTTAGGCTTTGTTTTTTGTCTCTGACTGCCTTTCCCAAATCCTGACTTCCAACATTGCCTCTGGAGCCTTGTCTGACCTTCATCCGGGCTCACAGACTGTACTTGGTGTCTTGATATTCAGAGTAGCCCAGCAGCCCAGCCACAGCTAACCCTGCCCCTGCAGAGAAGAAGGGCCCCCATGTTGGTCAACCCCAATCAAGCCTTCCCTCATGACGCCCTCTGCCCTCTTAAAAATCCAAGAGCTCTCAACCCTATGCGGATGAACAAGATTCCAGTTTGCGTCTCATTCCTGGTTCCTTGTCTGCCTGCTTCTCAGGGTCATTGAAGGCAAAAGAAATTAACATATTTGAAGCCCTCTGCAAGACACTGGATAAGTTAATTGAGGTAAATAAGTAACCAGAGCAAATCCAATCAGAATTTTCCATTCACTTCTTTCAGTCCCTTAGTTAAATTTGAATCCCTCCCAGACCCATAGAAGCAAAACCTTTTATGGCAGGGTTCTGAAGAATACACAAAAAAGAGGTTTTGCAATGTGGGGCTGTGCAGCCAGACTCAAAGATGGCAGCCAGTGATCCTTACCTCCTGGCATTCATGACCTTATGTAATCAATCCCTCCCCGTGAGCGTGAGTTGGACTAGTGCCTAGCTCCTAACGAGCTGAATATAGTAAAGATGACGGGGTGTCATTTCAGTGATGAGGCTACATAAGCTTGTGGCTTCTGTCTTGCTAGCAAACTCTCTCCCTCGCTGGGAAGATGAAGCAAGACACTGTGCTGGAGAAGCCCATGTAGCAAGGAACTGACTGTGGCCACCAGCCCACGAGGAACTAAGGCCCTCAGTCTGGCAGCCTCCAAGGAACTGAATATTCCCAACAACTATGTGAGCCTGGAAACAGATCCTTCCCCAGTCGAGCCTTCAGATGAGACCACAACCATGGCAGCCATGTGAACTGCAGTCTCGTGAGAGACCCCAAGCCAGAGGACACAGCTCAGCTGTGCCCAGACTCCTGACCCACAAAAGCCATGAGATGATAAACATTATCAGTGGTTTAAGCGTTTGAGTAAGTGTTCTCCTAAGCAGCTAACTTTGTGGTAATTTTTTACATAGCCAAGGTTCACTCACAGGGTCCACTTCAGTTCGAACTTCATCCTAATCCAAAATTCACATGCTATCAGCCCTCCACATACCTCCAGCTGCATTATGCAAAGCTTTCACTAATTTAAAAGAGTAGATTAGACATTGATTTCTTTCAAAGAACCTCTATATTAAACCAATCTCGATCCCTTTCCTCCAACAAAGGGACATCATTTGCCAAATCTTCCTCTTTGATGTAAATGACAAAGAGGAAAATCAAACCCTGGCATGACCATCCCTGGGTCTAGGAGGAAGGCATAACGGCACTTGGCCTGGCCTGTCTCATACCATGAATGCAGTCAGATGATTGTGAGTCATGGGCCGCTCCCCCCTTCCCCAGACCATCTGGATACAACTGGCATCACGAGGAAG
Source organism: Lontra canadensis (assembly GCF_010015895.1). Taxonomy (NCBI): domain Eukaryota; kingdom Metazoa; phylum Chordata; class Mammalia; order Carnivora; family Mustelidae; genus Lontra; species Lontra canadensis. Next base: position 3,810,004 of record NW_022631099.1, on the reverse strand, counting down.
CCAGAGGTGGGCTATCCTTTGGCGGCTACTGTCACATTATTTGTTATCAAAATCTCTATTCCACAGCAATTTTCCCATGCTAGTATGAATTTCTCTTGGCAAATAAGTTATTTTTAACAAAGAGCCTTAGGCTGTAAACTTGCTGCCTGAGAAGAGTCAGGTCAAGCAAAATCAAAGGAGTCAGAGAAAGGAGAGAAGAAGCACACTTCTCCAAGGAAACGTCATTGCCCTGTCCCTCAACTGTAGTCTGAATGCTATTCCGGGCCCTCTCCCCTTTCCCTTCCTTTTAGCTGTACTCCTCTTTATACATTTCCTCCTTCCCACTCCTCCCCTTCCACTAAGCCTTCATTCAGTCTGGTCCTAAGAAAACTCGTCATTATACCAGAGCTTTCCGGTTACCTAAGGTTTGCTCTTTAATTCAATTTACTATTCCAAGTACATAAATCCAAGGTTCATTTGATTGAAGACATCATGCTAAATACCATAGCAGACACCTGAAGAGCTATGTCTGCCAAGCCTTTAAAAACATCCCACAAATTCCCCTTCCCATTTACATGATACAATGGGGCCATGGTAGGCACCCCAGGTTCAAAATCTGAAAAGACGGTTTGGTGCCTTGGCCCAGCCCTCCATACCTGGGTGGCCCTAAGATTCAGCCTCTTGTGTGCAAAAAAGTGGTAACATTTATTAAGAGCATGGGTGGAAATGAAGTCACATACTTGGACACACTGTATGAAGCCATATAAAAATAGAATCACTGGTATTAAAGAAAACAAATTAGCCTTTTCTTATAACTCAAGGTTATCCCTAAAAAAGATCAGTTATTGTATTCGGAACCCACACCTGTTTTTCCTCCTGACATCATAATTGTCACGACTGCCACTACACCTTCAGCAAAGCAACAAGATGGGGCCGTGGAGGCCTTCCGGGGAGTTGGGGGTGCAGTATCCCCTGCCCACGTGCCCAGCAGCTCCGCCTCTTGTGTCTAATAAAACCTCAGTGCTGCTTCTGGGAGTTCTCCCCCCTCTCCTCCAGCAACCAGGCCATCACCCCTTTTATTTAACACCATTGCAAGCCTGTCTCCCTGGACTGGCCAGTCTCCTTCCTTCTAAATCCTCTTGGCTCAGAAATCAAATAAGAACCTGTTAGAACTGTGAGTAAAATAAGATCTATGGCCCCTAGAGGAGAGTCTGGGGGCTCCCCCTTGGAGTAAGGACAAGAGCTCTGTGTGGCTTTAACATCGATTTTGTGGCCCAGAGGCCCTTTGGCTTCTTTCTGGGATCTTCACAACACACTAGAAGGTGCACCTTCTAAACAGTAGGGTCCGGGAGAAGAAAGGAGTTTTTACACAATGTCTGGTATATGGTTACCATTCACTGTTTCTACGTAAGACCTCACTTGGTGCCAACATACAAGCACAGACGGGTCCTTGTGTAATATTCAACAGTAATGAAACCACGGACATATTTGAGAGGGAGAAGAAATTCCCACTTAACAATGATAATAATGTTCACTCTATTGATTCACCAGTGTACATATGTCATCTCACATGATGCTCCCAACAGTCTGATGAGGTAGGCGAAACCATCCCCCATTTCTGATAAAGAAATCTAAGGTTCAGAGAGCCAAGTAATCTGCCTGAGGACATACAGCTAATAACAAGAAAACAAGGAATCCCAGGCAGTCTGACCCTACAGCAAGTCCAGATGGGAATGAAACTATCTCCAGGGATCATTGGGAATTCAAGTCACATTATCAGGTTTCCCAAATGAGGAGCAGTAAACTCTAAAATCCACCCATCAAATTGAGACTTACCATGATTTGTATATAAATTGCCAACTCTCAAAAAAATTCTCAGAAACCACCATTGCTATTATCACTTGCCAGGCATTTTATATGCATCAGGTCAAATGATCACAACCCCCTTGTCAGGCTGATAGAATCATTTGCCATCGACATATGGGGAAGCTAGGCTCAGAAAGGTACAATAATTTGCCCAAGGACATAGAGCCAGTAAGCGACAAGAGCCAGGATTTTGATTCTGGTCTCTCGGACTTCCACACCAATTCTCTTTCTGACGTGTTGAGTGACCCATGATAAAATTTCTTTCAACACACACTATTCTTTTTTGATGTAATCAATCTTTGCAATTCAATAGCTTCTTCTGAATCTTGCAGCTTCAGCTGTGAAATTGAAGCAATACTGGCCCAGAAGTCAACACAACTTGGTGAAAACCCAGGCGTAGGCAGTCAATCAACAGCTGTGCAACTTTCGCCCAGTCGGTTGAGCATCTGACTCTTGATTTCAGCTCGGGTTGAGATTGCGGGCTTGTGAGATCAAGCCCCAAGTCAGGCTTCACACTCAGCGTGGAGCCTGCTTGAGATTATCTCTCTCCCTCTCCCTCTCCCTCTGCCCCTCCCCACTGCTCACACTCTGTAAATGAATAAAATCTTTTTTTAAACAAGTAAAAGGAATAATGAGTCATACTGCATGTGCCATGGTCCCTGCCACAGGGAGTGTTTTTACTCTTTCCTTAATACATCAATTATTATTTTCCTTTACAAAAAAAAAAAAAATAGAGGTAACTGGTTCAATTTCAGAGTGACCAATTTAGGATAAACCAGCCATTACTGTATAATAAAAAATACAGAATCTTCAAATCAAGAGTTAAAATGTTGGAAGTGGTCTGAGGAATCACTGAATATCCATTCATTCACCAGCATTAAGTGAGCACCAACTATGTAAGGTGTTATGCTGAGCACAGGAGATCAGCAGTGAACAAAGCAAACTCCCTGCCTTCACAAGGCTTAAATTCTAGTAGAAAAAAATGTCAGAAAATAAACACCTAAGTAAACAAGAAAAATCTTTAAGAAAATCAAGTACTATGAATGGAGAGAGCCAGGCTCCCTCCAATTTGGCTTGTAAGGAAAGTGACCTCCGACCACAGGGGACTTAACAGGCCAAAGGCCCCACAAGAGATTCTTGGTGCATCTTTGCTCTCTAGACCAGTAACTCTCAAATTTTCTCATGCATCAGAATCACCTAACAGGCCTGTTGGACCACAGATGGCTAAGTCCCACCCACCGAGTTTATGATTCAGTAGGTCTGTGGTGGGGCTCAAGATTTTGTGTTTACAAAAAGCTCCCAGGGGATGCTGCTGGTTCAGGGACCACACTTGGAGAACGATCACTGTTGAGGAATAAAGCCATATGAGAAAGAGGCAAGGTAGAAAGGGAGAACCCCAACCCTTCTCTCTCTGTTCTACAACCTCCTCTCAGTGCTCCCCATCTGCTAAACTCAGTCAAAAACCAGAGGGCAAAGGAGTCAAGGTCATGTGTCCTCCTAGAACTCAGATCAGTAAAAAGAAGGACTCCATTAATGCAATTCCCTCCCCTTACCCCTTTCCAAATTAAAGGGCACTAATGGCCATCTGCTGTTCTGAGTCTCTAGATGTCTTAGCATCCCTTCTGTGGTCCCTTAACCCCAATCTACCCCAAAAAAAGTTCCTTCATTAAAGCCTCCTGACACATTGCAGTTGAATTCTGTTTTCTGTCAGGATCTAGAGGGATATACCACAGACCCCAAACAGCTCCTCTAGTGATGACAGTTTCAGAAACTGGCAAAAACTATTCTATTTCTTCCTACACCAACATCTATAAAATGGAGGTCAAATATCAGATCACCTTCTTTGCTACATAAATGTGAGTTGTATATGCAACTTGTAGGAATCTGCCCAGCCCAGGCAATGAGCTCACTCTGAACAGAGCCTTGGATAGACATCGGAGTAAGCAGCCCATCCTGGTTTACCCAGTACACTCCTACCTCTAGAGCTGTAGGTCCCATATCCTGGGAGATACCTCCACCCTGAACAAACCAGTCCTGGTCACCCAAGCCATGTACCCTGTAGAGCCCCAGCAAGATTGTTTCAGCAACAGCCCCACCATCAAAAATGGCCACTTTCCATGAGCCTGGCCCCATGCTGAGCTTCTTCCACACATCACTTCATTGATTCCTCAGAACCACGCTACAGGCAAGTTACTGTTATTAGCCTCATTTCACAGATGACAAAATTGAGGCTCGGAGGGCTCAAAGAACTTGTTCAAGGTCATGCGGCTTATAAGTAGCACAGCACTGACTTGAACCCACACAATCTGAGATCAAAGCCTGCCCTTTTAATTGCTATGGTTTCTGTCATGACAAAGCGGATGGGTCCACCTACACCAGACCTGATTCCATGAGAAAGATAACCAAGAACTACCAAAGGGTCATTTTCAGGACAGAACTTGAAAACTACAGTCACAAGAGCAACAGAGGGGATTTACACATTCTTCAGTGTAGGAACCAAAAGGGGATTTACACATTCTTCAGTATAGGGCACACAATGAAAAAGTCACTGGGGAGGCACTTGGTGCTTTTGGAAAATTACACATGCCCTTCTATTTCAGAATCAGAGATTTCTGCAGCAAAATCTGTGACATTTAAGACCAGATACATCCTACAGATTCAAAGGCAGTTCCACCTGATGACTTAAGCCTCAGTCTCTCATACATAAGACTAGAATAATAATCAGCTCCCTTAAATCTACAAGGGGCTATCCTGTGGGCTAAATGATCTCAATTAACTGTGTCCAGCCAAAAAGTGTTTTCCCAAAATGCTTTGTTTGCTAGAGACCCAGAGGTCCAAAGTCCAGAGTCTGGGATGAACCCCTCATCCCATCTGAGATTCTGGGGGCTTTGGCACCCTCCACTGCTCAAGTTCCCAAGGTCGAATCAGCATCCGCCACCTCCAGGGGCTCAACCTTTGTTCCAGGACAAGTGAGGGTCCTCCCCTATGAATCACCACCTTTCAAGACTGGGATGATTAAGAAGACAGACTGATTTGGGGGAAGAAGATGGAGCTTCTCTCACAGAAAGATAGCCCTTCTCTTCCGTACCTCTTCCTGCCATTAAAATTTTCTAACATCCAACATCACGTGGTGGTTAAGATCCTGGACTCTGAAATGAGATGACCACGAGTGTGACTGTGGCCAAGCCCTTACACCTCCACAAAAACAATCCCTTCTCTGATACGTGGGATTGCCATGCCTGCTTCATGGGATCACCATGAGAATCTAACAAAGCCTTGGAAACCCCTGAAAGGAATTCTCATTGCACATTTTGAAGAAAGGCTTTCTGCCCAGGAATTTCAAAGAAGACCTAAGTTTTCCCCCCTACAGGTGAATTTAGCACAGCACCTGGCACAAAGTAAACCAGAAAGAAAGCAGAACGTTGTGGCTAAAAACACAGATTCCAGCCTCATCTTACTTGAGTTCAAGTCCTGACTCTACCCCGGCTAGCTGGATGACCTTGGCCTTGCTACTTAACCACTTTGTTCCTCACTTTTGATGATAACTGAACTCACATCATAGGGCTATTAGGACGTTTCTGTAAGCAACAATGAGTAAAGCCTTTGAAAAATGTCCGGCTGGTTTTAAGTATTTAAAGCATACAATAGCGTTCGTGTTTGCTGTTTGGTAGACATTTCCTCTCCTGTATTGATTCCCCTGGTGTTCAGTTTGAATCCTTCCTGCTCTGCAGACATACCCCACTGCACCTATGATTTTCATAACTTTAGAATCTGTTTCCCTATTATTATTCTGCTATCATCCATCATCTCACCAAATTACTTGTCATCTCCTTGTATATTCTGCTTCCCATTCCAACATACGCCAAATGCTCCTCTCCTCCGTATACTCTTCAGGGTTTAGAAATCTTCATCCCAGGGGAGTGAAAATTCCTTCTGTCTTATTCTAATCCAGATTGTTCTAATGGAGCTGCTGTTTGAAATGAACAATCCTGGCAAAAGAGTCTGTTTGTATCATCTCCTAGATGTGGGGATTCCAAACACATGTTCCTTTTGAAAACAAACTATGGATAGCATTAAATAATAAAATCGATTGATCAGGAAGGAGCAGATTTTTATATTATGTAACCTCTATAAAGATTTCAAATGATTTGATCATCAGGGAAAAAAATAAAAATACTAAAGTCAGGCACCAGAACTTGAGCCCTTAAAAAACACAGACATCAAAGCACCTAGGTGGCTCAGATAGTTGAGTGGCTGCCTTCAACTCAGGTCATGATCCCGGGGTCCTGGGATAGAGTCACTCATGGGGCTCCTTGCTCAGTGGGGAGTCTGCTTCTCCATCTATCTGCCACTCCCCCTGTCTGTGCTCTCCCTCTCTATCTGACAAATAAATAAATAAAATCTTTAGGAAGGAAGGAAGGAAGGAATGAACGAACGTACACAGACATCATCAGGTCATTTCACATACAGTAAACTGTGCCCAGGTTCACAGCACCTCCTAACACTGAAAAGATTGTGCAACATGACTCCTCTATCTCAAATGTGCCTTTCTGGGGTCCCAAACAAACCCAGGGGGCAGAGGCTGTCCCATGGCAGAATCTCTGTGATTTCTCCATGGAGGTACTGGGAGGGGGAAGGGGGTGTTGCAAGGGGAAAGGCACTGATACTTAATAAGGTCCCCTCCCTCAGGGCCCCAATCACTCATGCTCCAGTGTTTCCCTATATCTGTGACACAATTCTCTACTTCTTTCTTTCTAACCAGATGCAGGGGTCTTAGAATTCCCCACAGGAATCCTAATTACAGACTTTAAAAGAAAGCAGTCCATATAGAAAACAATATGTAAATTTGTTTTGAAAGAATGATTGAAGGAAGCAACACATATGTTCAAAATCCTTATCATCTGCACTTTACTGGCAAACTTTAAATTCCAAGGGGATCACTTTTGATGGAAGTAATTTAAATGCAGAAATATTACACAGAGAAGTGTAATTAACACCTATGTTCTTCTCTATCAAGAAGTATCAACTAACTTTAACAAATTTTCTTTAAGTGTATTCCTCTTTCCAAAGGGACTAGAATATTCCAGATAAAGTCAAAATGCCCTTCATCTACCACTTCAGCTGCATTTCTCCCCAGACCTCTTCTACAAAGCATAGCATTCCATTCTGCATTTTATACTAAAATAAACATGCATAGTTCGGTTATTAATATAATAGTTGACTATGTTATGCTTAGAAAATCAGTTCTTTTTCCTTCCAAAAGAAGAGGATGTGGCTTTCCAGATGCTGAATTTGCTTCATGAACCAGAAGGGCCCAATAATACTTGTAAGTATGCCTTAATAGATTTGCAGATTTTTAGTATAAGATCTTCCAAGATGCTGATATAAAAGGGTAGTGGCACATCAAAAATGGGGCTGTTTCTGTGCATAAGCAAGATTCTACCTGATTCACTAGCAACTATGCACCCTATTAGGGAATGGAGAAGCCAGAAAAGGTCGGGCCAAGATATACTACACCTGCCTCCCCTGTGTGTAGTCAACTCACTTCCACGATATCCTGTGTCTCTGACTAAATAAACAGGGAATATAATTATGGAAGTTCTGGAGCACATACCAGGTCTCTGCCAGATAATCCATAATCCAATTGAAACTATGCCACTGGTGTCAGAAGTGGGATAGGCATGACTAGCTCGCCGTGATGGCCAGATTTAGTCAGAGATCAGAAATGCCAAAGTAGGAAGCATTAAGTAAAAACATGCCTGAAACATAAAAATTTTCATGAAAGAGCTCAGTCAAGTGGTATTCATTTCCCGTTCTTCTGCCACCAACCATTTGGACCAGACCTATAATAAAAGATGGCTCAAGACGTAACTCCTGGAATCTTCTATATGACCCAAAACAATGGCTAGGACTAATGATCTCCAAAGGGAGTTAAAACCACAAAAAGCAGGAAACATCTGAAGTTTGAGCCAAAACCAATGGATCACAAAGATTAGTCCCCTAGTTAGACATCTGAAAAGGTAACGTGGCATAGGGTGGGTACCAAGGACCCCTAGAGCTCCAGGTGGAACAGGTGGGCAGCAACTTTCCAGGGACAAATGATAGCTGCTGAGGTTTGGCAGGTGAGAAGAAATGAGAATGGAACTGAGAGACGCTTCAGTACTTGCTAAGCCCGTTCTCAGGTAAAAGCAGTAACAATATGCTTTCACACACAAGTGAATTTAAATGCACACTAAATGTTTATATGTGGGAAAAGATAAAGATAAGAAAGGTAAGAGAGCTGACTTCATCAGCCTTCACTAAAAAAGTGACAAACAAGGGGAGTAGTCCTAAGTTACACTAAAACTCTGTTTTAACGTATGTGGAAAAGAGTCACATCTCGGAACTCTGGGATTTGTTCAGGTTAATCGTACTCCCCCCCCAAAAATGATGTTCAGAGGGTCAAGTCCCAGAAATAACGTTCTACTTGGAACACCCATCCTCTGTGCAGAAAATTTCAAAGATTACATTGAAATGGGAAATTTGCATAGATAGGTATTACCCCCCCCGAAAAGTGTTTTGAACCTCTGTTTGAAGCAATGGCAAGATGGTGTGGCTCAAGGGCGCGCATGTTTGAGCTGAGCATCACAGAATTTGCAAACTGTGAAGTTTCCTCTTTTCAGGAGGCTGCACGGTTCCTCTGTAAAGCTAATTTAAATGGCCTCAAGGCAATACAACCCCAGTATTAGAGAGCTGGCCTCTGCTTTGTTCCAGACAATGCTGTTTAGAGGACGATAACCATCCTAAGTCAGACAGATAAAGGGAAGAGGCTGGCAGTGCTCCCAGCTTCTGAACAGAACTGATCAGAACTCCCCTCCCCCACCCCATCCCTAGTTTGAGACAAATTAGAATCTTGGCTTAAATCTTGGGTTCTGAAGTTTCTGAACTGAAAACCACTCCCTCCACCCCAACATACACAGGTTTCTGAGAACAAAAAGCAAAAAATAGGGATGCCTTGGTGGCTCAAGGCACACCACGTCCCACAACAGTCCCACATCGGGCTCCCTGCTCAGCAGGGAGCCTACTTCTCTCTGTCTCCCTCTGCCACTCCCCCCCAACTCATGCACACTCTCTCTCTCTCTCAAATAAATATACATATATATATTTTTTTAAGATTTTATTTATTTATCTTATTTATTACATCTTACTCATTTATTTATATATATATTTAAAGATTTTATTTATATATTTATATTTGTTTATATTTATATTGTTGATATTTATATAGATTTAAATTTATATTTATAAACATACACACACCCACACACACACATACACATACATACACACACACACACACACACACACACACACATACACAATGCAACAGGTGAAGAGATGGTATATGAACAACAGTCAGCACAGGAAAGAATCAATGAATTAAAAAAAAACTAGCAGTGAAAACAGCAGATGGTCCGGATCTGGAACTAAGAGAGGGGCGGACATGGAAATGACTGTGAAATCAACACTGGCAAAGTGGACCGGCACAAAGGCCGTGACCCTGCACTGTAAGTGTGGCTGTGCAGGAGCTGTGACCTAGACCCCCTGGGGAAATTAGGCCCCCACCTCCCTCACACTGGGGTACCTGGCCACCCAACTCTGCACAGCCTGACCCAGCAGGACTGAAGATGACAGTTAATAAATGAGAATGTACTCAAAAATCCAAGTCCCTGAAAGTGTTAGAAAGACAAACATTTTTCCCAGGGGGATGAAGGGTGAACTCAAGGTGTCTTAGCTTCCTCCCTCCCCAGGGCCACCTCGTGGAAATGAGTCCACGAGGTCTGGGAATCTGGGCCACAGTAAACCAGTGACCCTCCTGCCTAACAGCAGATGCCACCTTGGCCAACACAATGGGGGCCCTGGCCCCACCCCTCCCACCTGCCAAGGCAACAGGTCATCTACAAAATCAGGGAAATTCCTGGAGCAGGTCCCCACCAGGAAGTCCAACGTCTGGTCAGCCCATTTTGATTTTCGACAAAACCATCCTTCACTAGACGATCTTATGGTTCCAAACCACCGCTGCCCTGAAAAACATACTATGACTGAATTCCTTCTGGAATGACCGTACTGTTACCACAGCAATCAAAACTTAGAGTACAGGAGGACGTGTTTTGAGCCATAAAATTATCAGTATATTTACATTAAATCTTTAAATCACTGTAACTTAGTAAATTCTCCATGCTTATTTTATGTGGCAATAAAAAAAACCCTCTGGAAGTGGGTCAAAAAGGTCTAAAATAAATACCAATTTTTAAAATTGGGATATCTAAATGTAATAAAAATATGAACTTCCAGCTAAACTGTAGCCCTAATCTATTGGTGTTTGCTACAAATTGGTTCTTGTGCAACTTAGATCCTAGTGTAACAGTTTTATAGTCTTACAAAAACTTAATAGTACTTCAACTTTTTAAAGTTGGAGAAGTTTTCTGACGGGTCTTCGTGTTAATTCAATTTTACTTTCTGATGCTCCTAATTAACTTTTTTTTTTTTTTAAAGATTTGGACCAAGGCAATTCAGAGCCAATAAATCTCTGTACTCAAAGGCCTTTAAGAGCAAAAGCTTGACACTGAACTGACACTGATTGCTGAAATAATAAAAAGAATTAAAAGATTTGCACATACTTTAAAAGTTATATTTGTATTTTCCTCCAAGATACAAGGTTTCCTACACTAATCTATTTTTCGAGGTTCCTGGAGTGGGCAGCTCCTGAAATCATTCCTGACAATCCCCACTTCCTTCAAGCCCGTATTTGACTCCCTCCCCTTGCGAGGAGGCCAGACCCAGGGACTCACCTTGTGCACACAGACGCTGGCAAAAGTGAGGGATGTCACTTCCAAAATTAGGTTACAAAAGGCTGACTTCTGTGTTGCTCATGCTGTCTCCTGCCCTGTCAATTGTTTGCTCCGATGGAGCCGGCAATCATGATAGGGTAGGGGGCTCCTAGAGCAAGGAAGTCAGAGCAGCCTCTAGCTGACAGTTCAGGAGGAACTGAGTCCCTCACTCCAACCACAACCATGCCAGTGAGGCTGGAAGCAGAGCCTTCTCCATTCCGGCTGAGCGGACTGGAGCCCCAGCCAACAGCCTGTCTGCAGCCTGCGGAGAGATCCAAAGCCAGAGAAGCCAGCTGGGCCACACCCAGATTCCTGACTCCAAGAAACGGTGAGGGATGTAACTTGTTATGCAGCAACAGGTAACTAACACGGTTCCCTTAGAGGGACATGGGACTGGGGTGTTTTTGTTTTGTTTTTTGTTTTTTGGGTTTTTTTTTTTTCTTTTCATAAAGTTGGTACCTAAGAAACACTGACAGGTGAATTCATCTGGACCCAGGCACTTAGGGGCCGACTGAGAGATCCTTAAGAAAAAAAGAAGCATTAGCATCAACTTTAAGGCTATACTCTAAGCAGTGACAGTGACAAAATTATTTTTAATTAGATCAATAGGTCTCATGCCCAAAGCAACCCTAAAAAAATCTAAGAGATAAGCAGTAATAAACGCATGCTATTTAAAATATCTTTCTATCCCTAACATTACTGCCCACCCGTTTTATTCCATTCTCTTCCAGAGTTCCCCTAAAACTCAGACTCTGATGTCACCACAAAAAGGAGCCACAGCTCATTAAAATAAAAAATAAGTGACCACATGGTTGGGACAGAAAACCTAACCTAGAGGTGAGCCTGGGTCTGCTTGTTGTCACAGAAAAATAAGGATGCTCTCAAAGACGTCCGGAAGCACTGAAGAAGGATCTGGTTCAACGGGGGTTCCTCTGACCAACCTGGGACAGCAAAAACAAGTCGTCATTACAGTCAATGAGAGCAAGTCCGGAGCATCCAAGACCGCTCGTGCCTGATGATCTAACATCAAACTCTCTTTAAAAAGTTCTCCTCGCTGACATGAATCCATGAATCCATGCTTGGTTCCGAAGAGACAAATGGACTCAGAAAGAATGACTATGTAAACCCCCAGTATGAGTTTCGGGAGGAGCAAGAGAACTGGCTTTGTGAGTCCATGATCAGTTTCAGAACCACTGGGATTTAAAAAAAAAAAAAATTAAAAAAAAGAGGGGTAAAGCAAAATCAAGGTGATCTGAGAGGAAACAAGCTGCCCAGGGTTCTGGGAAGCTGGAGCTGGGGATGGGGGTGGGGGTATCAGCAGGGCTTCCTCCCTGGGAAGAGGATAAGCTTCATGAGGCTAAGAAAAGTCTGGAGTTAGTAAACTTTTTAAGGGCAGCATATGCACTGCCAGTGCGAAGTTCTCCTGGGATGTGGGTGGAAGCCCCCTAGAAAAGCGGGGAAGAAAAAAAAAAACAAAAAACCGCAGGTAGGAGCTGTTGCCTTGCTTCTCCCAGCTGTTCACCCTGCTCGGAGACTAAAGGGCCAAAAACGTGTTGCATCTGCCCCTGAGACAGAGGAGCATCTCCTCTTCTGTTACACTTTACATCCCGGCTTAAAGAGAAAGAAAAATGAATGAATGGTCTATTCTCTCCCTCCCCCACCAATCCATACCCTACGAAAATACTCCACGTAATTCACATCTGCAAGTTTAATAAAATTAGCACTTCAAAAAAGCGGTTTCCTTAGTCACTACTCAACAATGAACAAAGACACCTAATTGCTCAGATCCTTGTCACAAACTTGAGAGTCGAAAACTTTCGTTTTTTGCCAAACTGATGCAAGGTAAGACAGGTTAGCTCATTGATTTAACTCAGTCTAAAAAGTCCCAAGGAGGGGCGCCTGGGTGGCTCAGTGGGTTAAAGCCTCTGCCTTCGGCTCCGGTCATGGTCCTGGACCATGGGACCCTGGGACCGAGCCCCGCATCGGGCTCTCTGCTCGGCAGGAAGCCTGCTTCCTCCTCTCTCTCTGCCTGCCTCTCTGCCTACTTGTGATCTCTATCTGTCAAAAAAATAAATAAAATCTTTAAATAAATAAATAAATAAATAAATAAAAAATAAAAGTCCCAAGGAAAAAAAGAGGAAGAAAAGAAAAAAAGAAAAACAATCAAAAATAATGCCTCGCAAATAACTCATGCAAAAGCCTATTTTGGAGACTGACAAGGGACAAGTAATAATGATGCCTGTTTTGTGCGGGCACCCGGCTTGATAATGTACAAGTGTTATCTCTGACTCCTGCGGCAGTGAGGGAGGCACTGGGGTGCCCATTTTACAGATGCAGAAATAAAGGCTCAGAATAGCGATGTAACAGCTTATCAAGTTCATATCCAGGGCACCAGGATTTGTAGAGTTATACAATCACCACCTTCTTCCAATTTTCCCATCTCTCCATCACTCCAAAATATTCTCTCGTACCCGTGTGCTATAAATCCCCGCTCCTACCACCACCAGCCCCAGGCAGCCGCTGATCTGCTTTCTATCTCTAGAGATTTGCCTTTTTTGAATAGTTTATGGAGTAGATAGTCTTTTGCATCTGGCTTCTTTTGCCCGGTATGTATTTTGAGGTTCATCAATGTTAACATATATCAATAGCTCATTCCTTTTCGTGGCTCATGGCATCCCATTAGGTGGATTCCTAGTCGATGGACACCTGGCTTGTTCCCAGTTTGGGGGCTTCTGTGAATTATGCTGCTATGAACATTCATGTATGTATCTTTGTGTGGATGTCTGTTTTCATTTCTGTTGGCTATACTCCTACAAGTGGCCTTGCTGGATCCTACAGTATATGTAGGTTTAACTTTCTAAGGAAACTGCCAAACTGACATCACGATTTTTAATTCCCTCCAGCATCAAATAAAAAATTTAAGCTGAATATTCAAGAAATTGAAAAGATTTCAGATCTGTTCCACTTAGGCACCAGGGGCTGTGTGTGTGTGTGTGTGTGTGTGTGTGACATTCTTCAGCAGCCTGACTCCAGTGTGGAAAAAAAAAATCAAGACTGTAACACTGGGGACTTTAATTTATTAGTTACCTTCAGTTTATTAGTTACCTGCCAGTCTGGTAAAGGTTCTGAGGATCTCTTGCCTGTGTAGATAACTGGCATAGGTCAAGGGAAATAACGCTGACATTTTGGGATAAAACTGGCCAAATGATCATCATTCCTGAATGGTTCCTATCATCTTCTCACCATTCTGCCTTTTTGACACATTTTCCCATTTTCCCCAAAATTCCCATTTTTCACTGTTGACTTCCAGAAGGTCTCTTAGGATCGATGCCTAGAATACACCTGGGTCTATCATCTTTAGAACTACAGTTCTTCGTAATCGTAAATAAATGGCATTGCCATCTCCGTGTCCTCATTGCTTGGGCAAATAAGAGTGTCCAGCAAGACCACATCAAATGCTAAATCCCATGACCACAACTTGCCACCCCGACCTGACTGGACATGACACCAACGATCACTACGGCATCTGATTGTTATCATCTTTTTTTTTTTTAAAGCCACAGTTTTCTTCCTCTGCCAACCAATCTGAACCCATTTTATAAGATTTCATGAGATACTCTATTTACTGTTATCTACATGGTGTTTCCTCCTAGCCCCAATTCTCCAATTCTGTAATGTGCTTGCAAATGCTATTATACTTGTCGGACATGGTTTGTTTCAATAATCTCATAGCCTTTTTTTTTTTTTTTACTGGAATGCCATAGCTCTCTATATGTTTACTTATTCTTTGCTTGTTTATCAAGTGCACAAAGCATCTCCCACCTTCCCACTGCCTCCAGAGCACCAGGCACTGCGTTTCTATGTCAGGTAAGAGAGGGACATGGAGCAGGGGAGGCAAGGAAGAGTGGGTGAGGGACGGGGTAGGAAGGGAAGTAAGATATTCCCAATACTCTCCTGTTACAACGTGTAACCATCTGGGTTTTTATCAGTTTTCATTTAGAAGGTAAAATGTGCTTAAAACTAAACATTCCCTATCTGAACTCTTGAATGGCCAAATGTAACAGTGTCAGCTGTTTGGTACTAAATCTCTTTCTAAAAGCAGTTGCAGAGGCACCGGGCTGTCTCAGTCTGTTAAGCGTCTGACTCTTGATTTCAGCTCAGGTCATGATCTCAGGGCTGTGAGATCGAGACCCAAGTCGCCCTGCATTGGGTATGGAGTCTCCTTAAGATTCTCTCTCCCTCTCCCCCTCCTTCTCCGCAACCCCCCCCCATAAAAATAAACAAAATAAAAGCAGTTGCAAAATCAAGTGCCCCCCAGCAGGAAAAACTAAACATCATCACCAAAACCCAGCCATGTAATTTTTTCTACTCATAACTGAGCTTACCACCAATGCCCCCTTGACCTGTGTCCACACACCAATGCCAAGGCCAAGTAACAGACCAGACTCCCCTTTAGGATAAGGCACTACTGTGCGCTGGCCAACTACTTACTCTGCATACATCATCTCTAGTCTTTACAAACTCCAACGAGGTGGCTACAGCTATCCTCACTTTACAGATGAGAACCTGGGGATGGGAGAAGGTAAATGACTTTCCCAAGCTGAAATGGCTGGAAAGCAGCAGAGTGGGATTCACATGAAGGACTTTAGACTCCAAAGCTCTTACTCAGTTCCCTAAGTCAGGCTGCCTCCCCAGTGGAACTCCCCAGGCCCCCACAAAGGTTGCCACAGACTCTACCATCTCTTCATCATCACCAATAAATATTTATGAAGGACCCTCCGCCTACATGCCATTGCCCTTGTTTCCACAGCAACGTGCTGTCAGAGAGTCACGGGAGTATCCCGTGCTTAAAGGAAGGATGCTGTACAGTCCTGTGATCGTGGCTCTGAAAGGTGACAGTTACACTACTCCCGCGGATGCTGTCACAGCCGGCAGCCACAAACCTGCAAGCGCTATGCTAGGGACCAGCAAGAAGGAATGGAATAGAGTGGAAAGGTAGTAGGTTTTTACCCAAGAAAATGGTCTGCTCTCATTGTGGATGCGTTTTGTGATTGCTGCTGAAACAGAATCCAAGCCAGGTTTGCACATTAATTATTCTTTTATTAGGAAAGAAATCAAGCAATCCAGGAGAGAAAATAAAATTTGACTGTACCGCTAACAGCTCCCCAGAGATAACTGGCGATGAGAATCGAGTTAAATGACTACATCGCTAACAACTGCAATCTCAAGTCTGTCCCCTCTACGATCCATTTTTGCTCTCAGTGTCCAGAGAGGCTGAAATCCACTAGTAAATGGACTAATTATCCCTTTATCTGTTTGTTTGTTTCTCTCTTGCCCTATCCCAAATGATGTTTTGCCACACTCTCAGCAAGCTGATTTCAAATGCTTTTTTCAATCATTCTTTACAAACATCACCCTGGCTCATGAAACACATCTTAGAGTAGGAAGACGGAAACTGCCCTTTGATGACAAGCTCTCACCACTAACCTTTGGACATGGTGACCAACATGTTACAGCAAATCCTATCACCCTAACTGTGTATTAGATGCAAGCTTACAAATTTGAAGTGCTTTTAAGACGGAATTTTCAGATTAAAACAATATGGAAAGCATGCCACCGAGTTTTAAAATGTACTATTTACCCAAACTTGCCAAAAGTTTTAAATAAGATACTTTAAAGGAAATCAAGACATTGTCATATTTGTACTAGATTTGGATTCCAGCAATTTCAGCATTTAGAAATAAAGTAAGATGGTAAATCCACTTTAAAAAGTCAACACTTGCAGAATTCCTGCATCTACAAATAGAGATCTTTATGAAGAAGTCTGGGGGGAAAAAAAAAATCTAATTTAAATGGCCCAAGACGTCAGCATTAAACCAAAAAGCAGACAGATATGCACAGAAAATCCCCATTTTTACAAATTAATGAGGCTCTCTCGCACACAAGCTACTCCCGCATGTTTAAGGAGCCCCTGGAACAAACGCAGTCACTTGCAAAGTATATGCTCTAGTCGGTTTGCAGAAGCCAAAAGGCTCGGGTAGAACCAAAAGAAACCAGAGGAGCCTTCAGAGTAGGTATCTTCCCAAACTGTGGTCCTGGATTGCTTTTCTTCCCCTTGTGTTCCAAAGGGCAAACAAAGAAAAGGTGCTTGCTCCTCACACCTCTCTAAATGTTTTAACAAAAGGCTGCTGAATAAACACATTACTCATTTAAAATTTGAAAAGAAGTTCTATTCCTGCGATGAAAGCAACTCGATTTGCATTTTAACAGTTGTGGGCGAGCGCCACCTGGTGGGAGCAGCGCGAGCAGCGCGCTTTCTGCCTTGGACAGTTTCCCCAACCCAGCAGGGTTTTACCGCTTGCTACCAGAAAACGGCGGCGGAATATTTTTAATATTCGGAGGGGTGGGCGAGGGGGTTGGCTGGGGGTGGGTGGGTGGGAAGGAGGCTTCGCCGTGGGAACGTGAGTTCTGTTAATGCGGGACAGGCCGGCCTGGCCCTGGAGGAAAGTAAGAATTTAAGTCCCAAATCACGCAGGGCTGCCCCCAGCATCCCCTCCTCCTCTCCCCTCTGTAGACACCTCATACAGACCCAAAATGGGAATAGGAATTGTACACCATCTTTAGAATGGCGTGGTGCCTGCTAATCCAACCTTCCAGCCTCACACACCTCAGAAGTGTCCTAGTCACCTAACTTCCCAGCCACGGAAACAGGCTGTCCCTTCACAAACTCCCATCCCCGCTTCCCATTTTGCTATGGCGCAAGAGAGACGCCAGTGCATTTCCCCTGGAAGGTCACTCCAGCGGTTCCTAACCTCAAAGGCAGCCTGCTTAAAGAGGTTTCACTCCACCGTGAAACCTCTTTTTTTTCTTCTTCTTCTTTCTTTGCTTCTTCAGGATAATATATGGGCACCGCCGTTACTTAGCAATCCGAAACTAATCTTTCCCTAAATCTCACTTGTTTGTCTCGGCCTGTCCCTGGGATCCCAGCAATCTCCGTTCCGTGTGGTCCCACCAAAGCCAATCGGTGGTCGGAAACTTCAAGGTGATTTTGAACTTGGAAGCATACCTACGCCACTCCTTCCCTTCTGTCCCCCCACCTGCCGCCCACTCTTTGAGGGCTCGGAGCTGGAAGCGGCCTGCGGCGGGCGGGGTTTGGTGAAGTGTAAGACCCGGGACGGTGGTGGTCTCCTGGGCATGCCAACTTACCATTAGGAGCACACCAGCCCCCCCCCGCCCCCACTGAGAACTACCTCTGCTCACCTCCTTCCTACGGCCAAACCCAAATACGAGTGTCCCCACAAAAAAAAAAACACCCCACAACTTTTCGGGAACAGTCAGCCTCACAGGTCGAAGCCATTCTTGCTTGAAGGGCCTTAACTGGGGTGCCCATACACTCCGCTAAAAACCACGGGCTAGGAAGGAGGCAGTGCTGTCTCAGTCGTTAACATGAACACCCCCACGGTGCCTTCAGCGGATTGCTTCAGGACTAGCCGAGGGGCGCGGCGTATTTAGAGCAAAGTCTGAAGCTTGCCGTCTCTCCCTGGAGAAAAGAAAAGCCACCGCCCCGGCAGCCTCGGCCTGCCGGCGACCAGCGCTCCCCGCGAAAAGCGCGCGCTGCCCCCGAAGCTGCGGGAAGCGAACGCTCCACCCCGGGCGTCGGTGCCCCAAACACTCCAGGGACGGATTCCGACAAGTGGGAGGCAGCAAGTGGAGACATTCGCAACAACCGCGAAAGTTCCTCCAGCCCCGGGGCCGCCAGGAAAGTCGGGCGGGGAACTTCGCCAAACGCGGGCTGCCCGGGGGACGCGCGGGCCCGGGCGCATCCGACGCAGCTGGCGGCGCGGGCGGCGGGGAGCCGGCTCCGGCCCTCGGGACGCGCCCCCCGCGAGCCCGCGCAACTTTCTCCCCCGGGGGCCCCGCGGCGGCGGCGGGCGCGCCGGGGAGGGAGCGGGGCCCGGCGGGCGCACTCACCTGCGGCGCTCTGTGCGCGGGCGCCGGGCAGCGGCGGCAGCTGCAGCCGCAGGAGCAGGCTGAGGGCAAGCGCGGCGAGGCTCGCCATCCGGGCGGCGGCGGGCGGCTCAGCCCCTTCCCGCGGGGGCCGGGGCCGGGGCCGGGACTGGGGCGGGCGCGGGGCGGCCCCGCATCGCCGGCGCGGCCGCACGCAGGGGCTCCGTGGCGCTCCCGGAGCCGGCGCCGCTGCGCTTGGAGCCGAGGCGCGGCGCGAACTGAGGCGGGCGGCTGGGCGGGGGCGGGACGCGGGGGGCGGGGGCGGGGGGCGGCGTCCCCCGAGTCCTAACGCCGCCGCCGCCGCCGCCGCCGCCCGCCCGGCGCTCCGCCCGGGCCGCGCACACACCCTCGCGCGCACGCCCGCGCCCCGCACACGCCCGCGGCCGGCACCCGCCGGCTCCCCCGCGCACCCTCGCCGGCGCTGGCAGGCTCGGGGCCGCCGGCTCCGTCGCGCTCCCACACGCAGCACCGCCCCCCACTCCGCGCTGCACCCCCGCGCCCCCACGCGCGCCGGGTCCTGGCCTCCTCGCCACGCGCCGCGCGGCGCCGCCAAGCATCGTCTTCCCGGCTGGGGCGCAGGTACCGGGGGCGGTGGGGGGAGGCGGGCGAGGGGGAGCAGCGGTGTGAACTCGGAGTGGGGGAACAGGTGAGTGGGGGCCGGGTGGGAGAGGAGGAAGGGAGGGAGAGGCCGTCTCAACTTGGGATTGGGGGGGAAGGGGACAGGTGAACGGGGGGAGGGGT
Organism: Lontra canadensis; assembly: GCF_010015895.1. NCBI lineage: Eukaryota > Metazoa > Chordata > Mammalia > Carnivora > Mustelidae > Lontra > Lontra canadensis. The sequence continues at coordinate 3,790,541 of NW_022631099.1, read as the reverse complement.
CATCTGCCCTAAGCTGGGGCGGGCATCTGCCGGCGAGGGGCTGGGGCACGCCCTGAGAGGAGAATTTCATCTAAGAGTCGACAGCCCCCTCACCGTACGCCCGCGCACACACATACACATATGCTCTTCTGGGGGCATCCCACCTCCTTGGCCACCCAAGCACCCCTCTTATTCACCCCCATCTCTCCCCGTCCCCACCCGCACGCGGGAGGGGGAGAAGACTGGGCATGAGGCATCCCTCTCTCGCTCAATGCCTTCCCCCTTTCCAGTTCTCGAGAGACAGAACCGTGTAGCTTTTTTCCTTTTTCTTCCCGGTCTGAACAAAGACCTGGTTGGAAATGAAAACCTAAAACCACAGATCAGAGTCTGAGCTGTCCCTTGCAGCTCAAGGGCTGGGACTCTGCTCTCCTGGGAGCCAGGATCTCATGGACAAGACCTGGAGCCACTTGGGTCCTGGCTGGGAGCCTGGGCTGTAAAAGCTGGGAACAGGGACACCTAAGCAATGCTCCAGGAATTCATACTTGGTGAACCTGGCCAAAGCCTTCCTTCTGTTCCAGCACACCCTCCCCACCCCCCACCCCCACCTTCCTTGCTGGGATTTCAAGGATTGGATTGGACGGACTATGGGGCAGAAATATGAAAGTCAGGCATGGTTAGGGTTTCCAAAAGTGGGAAACCTCAGGCTGCGGTTTGAGTGGTGGTGGCAGAGAACAGGAGGCCTCACTCTCCCACCCCTCCAGTTCCCTTGATGTTCAGTGGACAGGAATGCTGCTGGTGAGCCAGGACCAGGGTCCAACCTTGACACCAGGCTGTACCTGCCCAGGGTGAACCCTGGCCCTCTATGCTTTCCCAGCTGTCCTCCACACGTGGAAACCGTCCCCTCCATTCCTTCAGGAGTGCATGTTCTCACCTGCTGCTGCCTGACTAGGCTCTGGTGTCCAGTCACACGTCGTGCTTTTGGACCTGCTGTTCCCTCCACCTAGAAGGCCCTTCCCTGCATCATCTCCCTGGTAAACTCACACTGGTCCTTAAGGCATCTCTGGGAAACTTTAGCTGAGAGCCCATTGCTGATTGGGAAAAAGAGGGGGGCTGCTTTCCCCATCTGCCTTTCATCAGCCTGAGAAGCTGGAGAAACCTGGCCACGTGCTCATCGCTGGCTCACGGCTGAGGTCAGTGTCAGTACTGAAGAGGGGAGGCTGGGACCTGGGGTGAGTTTGTGATGTCTGGAAATTGTGGAGTGACGCTCTGCCCTCTATCTCCTTTCAATTCCAGTCAAGAAGATGACCTCTTGTCCTTGGGATGACTTTACCCTTAACCCCACGGGACCTTTGGGATCAGTTTCCCCATCTAAACAGTGGCTTCCCTTTCAGCTCTGTTGAGGGCCAGAAGCAGTCAGACATTTTAGCTGCAAATCTCATTAATCTGAGCACAGTTTCAGGGGAAGCTTAAACCATTCAACATTCTTTCAACAAGTGAACTGGCTGCCCACCATATGCCCAGAATGGCAAGACTGTGGGTTTGCAGCTTACAATAGATGTGGTCTGTTCCCTCATGAAGTTTACAGTCTGGTGGAAAAGACTGGACAAAGAGCAGAGCAGTAAAGGACCTGGAGATGCAGAAATGGCCTCCATCTCCCCAGCCCCTCCCTGGCCCACAGCGGTGGGCCGTCCTCCAGTGAAGAGCAGAGAATCAAGGGGAAGACATCTTGGGCCATGGTGTCTCACTTACCCATAGGGAAAGCCTAGTAATATAGCCACTGTTTTATGCCCATCTTACACACCAAGAAACTAAGGCTCAGCGAGGGCAAAGATCCTGTGTAGGGAGGCAGGGAGGAGTGACTGCCACGTTGGAGCCTTCTGTCTTCTTGCTATGGCACAGGATACCACTAGCCATTTAAATTTAAAATTTAAAAATTCAGGAGCACCTGGCTGGCTCAGCCAGTGGAGCATGTGACTTGATCTTGGGGTTGTGGGTTCAAGCCCGAAGTTGGGTGTAGAGACTACTTAAAAAAAAAAAAAATCTTAAAAATAAAATAAAATTTAGAAATTCAGTCATCAGTAGCACAAACCACATTTTTTTTTTTAATTTATTTGACAGAGAGAGATCACAAGCAGGCAGAGAGGAAGGGAAGCAGGCTCCCTGCTGAGCAGAGAGCCTGATTCGGGGCTCTATCCCAGGACCCTGGGATCATGACCTGAGCTGAAGGCAGAGGCTTAATCCACTGAGCCACCCAGGTGCCCCCACAAACCACATTTTAAAAGCTCAGTAGCCACCTGTGACTCGCGGCTGTCATATTGGCAGATATAAACATTTCCATCATTACAGAAAGAAAATTGTTAGTGCTGCTCAAACTATAGCCCGTGAGCCAAATCTCACCCACTGCTTGTTTTTTTAAATAAAGTTTTATTGGGGCACAGCCACGCTATTCATTTGTGTACTACCTATGGCTGCTTTTTGCAAAAGCTCTATTAGACACCGCTGCTCTGGAGCGGGGGTCAGCCATCTACCAACACTGGGCCAAACCCGGCCCCGTCTGTTTTTTCTATAAATAAAGTTTTATTGGAACACAATCCTGCATATTTGTTTACATATTACCTATGACTGTTCTCTAGACTACAGAGGCAGAGTTTAGTGATTGTGACAGAGATCCTGTGGCCCACATCTGAAAATAACTACTATCCTTGCCCTTGACTGAAAAAGTTTGCCAGCCCCTCCTGTAGAGGCAGTCTCACAGCACAATCTTACAATCACTGGTCTAGAACTGGTTCTCAAATTGTGGTCTTCGGGCCAGTGGTATCAGTGTCACCTGGCAATGTGTCAGAAATGCAGAGCCTCAGGCCTTCCCCTGGACCTACCCAGTCAGAAACGGTGGAGGTGGGGCCCAGGAATCTGTGTTTTAACCAGCCTCCCAGGTGAATCTGACACACACTCAAGTTGAAAACCACCAACCTAAAACACCCATGATGAATGTGCGCATGTGACGGGCACAGTAGAGGTGCCAGTGGGCTCTCGTGGGAACACAGCCATTGGAAATTTCTCAGCCAAGGATAGCCCTTGTGCAGCAAGGCCTTTGACGTCCCCTCGATGAAGCCATAGCAGCCGGGAGAGGACCCCTCACCAGCCACCCATGCCAGTGTCCAGGCCCCACTGCCTGGAGGTCCACCTTCCCCCCGAGTTGTCAGCACATTTGAAGTTGTCTCTACACATAAATTCATGGGCCAGCTGTCTCTTTTAATCTGGTTGCAAAACGAAACCATTAATAGATGTCAGACACATTGGCAATGATCTCTTCATTAATAATTTCCTCCTTTCTGAAGAAAAAAAATTAGTAACAAGCAATCATCAATAATTCAAAAATACAAGTTAACCTTTCTATTCGTGAGTGGCTTTGCACACATCACGGACTCTCTCAGAGCCAGTAGTTCTGGCCTGAATGGTGTTCTATGGCACAAATATTAGTATGCATTAATGCTGTCTGTCAAGACACGCCAATATAAACAACCCGAATGCAACTTAGAAACCATGAGTAGTTTTCAAGTGTAACCTCGTGGTCCAGCCGTTTTGTTCTGTGAAAACATGCATTATCCAATAATACGGCTGTGTCCAAAAGCAGGACTTCAGGAAGGAATCGTTTTCAGCTTGAGGCGCTGGTGGTTAGAAAGATTTCCCTTGAGCTGAACCAACACTCCCACTCTGTAAATCTCCTCCGTTGGCAGTTGGCTCCTCTCTCTGGGAACACATGGGAAGAGCCTGGACCCACTTCCAGGGGACTCACTTGGACGCTGGTGTGCTCTGGGTTAACATTCTCGATTCCTTACACGCTGCTGGTTCCTATATGATTCCTGGTCTCCCGCCATCTGGTTCCTCTTCCTGGACATGCTGTATTTTGTGTAACACCCCTCTTTGGGGTGAGGCCTCACACCTGCCCACACTACCCACGCCTCCGTTTACCACCCAGGTGACCACGAACTCGGCACTCTTCCTCTCCCATTCTGTTTCCCCATCTGTGAAATTGGGGTGATTATTCCCACCTCGCCGAGCTGAGTGAGAATTACGTGAGTTAATGAATGTGAAAACATCTAGAATAGGACCTGGCCCACTCAAGAGATCGTTTCCTTTCCTTTATTTCCTACTTGCAAGTCTTGAACTAACATACCACCCCAGCCTTGATTCCAGGCCAACTATTAGAGACACCTGGTCGGCAACACAGCGCGGACAGCCAGCTGCTTCGCCCGCGGGCCCAAACACCAGCGCACGGTCCAGACTATTGGCAAGTAGACCTACGTGCTTGGGATGCCCTGGATTTAATGCAAGGACCACATCTCTCTTTCTGCCTAAGTGGGATCTGCCAAACAGCGGTTTCTTTTAATTAAAAAAAACATATACAAAACAACACTAAGTGATGTGTGCCACGTACCCACCACGGATGATTTGTCTCTAACCTGCGTCCAGCCTCATGCTGAGCAGTGGGGTGCCAAGATACCATAGCCCCTCCCATAGGAGCCCACGGTCAGCCCACATGGGGAGGTCACACCAGCCCATTGGGGACAGGGTAGTTTGTGTCAAGGTCTGAACAATGGACATCGATCCTGACTAAGATATGGCTCCAGCCTTGACCTCTTCCTCCCAGCAGCGTCGTTCTCTGAAGCCACAGAAAAGCCATGTGCCCTGGAGCTACACAGGAGCACTAAGGTCCCCAGACTCTCAGCCCCTCCAAACCCAGGTTCAGGAGGATGCAGGCAAGGATGGGCTCACTAGGCTGAGGCGGAGTGAACCTGTTGCTTCTCTGTATGCTTCTCTGCCCTACCACAAGATTGACTCAAATTTCAGCCAGCCCCTCTCTGCCTCCAGTCTCATCCTCCCAACTCACCAACACAAAGCAGCCAGAGCCATTGTTCAAGGACACCATCACCCCCACTATCCTGCCCCTCAGCAGCTTCACGCCATTCATGAATGCCCCATCGCCCTCCGAATCAAGTTCAAAATCCTAAACATGGCCAACGAGACCTTCCACTGGCTGGATTTAGCCTGCCTTTCTCAGCCCACCTTAACTTTAATTCACTCAAAACTTGCCCCACATGGAGCCCTCACCAGATAGAAGAGGAAAGAAGGGCATCCTGGATCCCAGGGACAGGGACTGCTCAGTTATGAAAGAGTCTACACATTCAGAGAGGTTGGGATGGGCCAAAAGGATCAAGGTCTTATGAGCAGTGGCTCCCTCTGTCCTAACTCCATGACATGCACCCTCTACTCCAGGCCCCTTGGGGCCTTTGCGTGTGTCATTCCTTCTCTCTGGAGTGCCAAATTCCGAATCCTAATCTTCCCATCTCCCTATCAAAGCCTCCAAATCTTCAGCACTCAGCTTTGGGCAAGTATGTAGTGGGCAGGGAAGAATTCATTAGCTCTGATCCCATGGCGCCATTGGCAGAGCTGCCTTCTCAATGAGGGTGGCAGAATCTGGGGCTCCTAGGACTGTCTTACACACCGCCATGCCCTCCAAGCCAAGCCCTGGCATGCATACAGTAAGCACTCAATAGATGCTGGCAGGGACCAAATTTGCCTGCCGGGGTAAAAGAGGAGCTCAGGATGAGTGGTTTTCAGACACGGAGGTTCACTGGCCCCTCTATCAATCTGTACAAGAAAGTTGGTCATCAGAAGAGCCCGAACAAGATTCACAGGTGCTCAAGGTGAGATGTGTCCCAGGTGACGTTTCCCAACTGTCCCTGATCCTAGGAACCACTGGAGCTCTACTACTCAGTCACCACCCAACTGATGAACCCAAAACTTGAGGAAAGAGCTTGGAAGTTTTCTCTTTTATCAGGTGCTGCACGGGGTGGGGTCGCATGGAAGGTCTTTGCAGGGTCATCTGTCCCGGCCAGCATGAAAGCAGTAGGGTCTACATGGTGGTCAGACTGCTGGTAGCACCTGGCCCAGGCTCAGAGCCGCCACAGGCCTGTCACTGGCAGAAAAGATCCAGAAGAAAAGCTCTACAGGCTTGACGGGCCTGTCTGCTCACCATACAGAGCCTCCTCCAGATGGGGCCCAAGTCCCAGGAACAACGAATGCCGGAATTCTGAGAAAAAAAAAATGGCACCAAGAGTTTTGAAACAGAAAGGGTACAAAAAGAGTGTCTCATTTTTTAAAGAAATGTTTTAAACTTCCTCCAGACCTGATGTTGATGGAACGGGGTTCATCAGAATCCTTGATTTTTAATAAACTTTCATGTTTCTCTGCATCGCCCTCCCTTCTAATATTCCTTATTTGCTTATGTTTATTATGTTTTGTGATAATCTGGGCTGGGTATTTTACTCTCATTCATTTCTTATTTTATCAGTGTATTTGGAGAAGGTACTGGGGACCTCCCACCCACCATCAAAACAAGGCCCCTGATGGTAGCAGAACTTTGGCCGCTGGAGTCCAGCCTTTGGGTGCTGCCCCAGTCAAAGCAGGTTGGTCGGAGGGCCTTCGTGGGGAGATTCCAGAGCCCAGTCATTCCTGGGCTCCCACAGGACAGCCAGGTTTCTGCGGCAACGGTTCTCAATACTTCTGCCTGTTAGCCTCACCTGCGGCACCTCCCCTTCAGCCCCAGCATTATTTGAACCGGAGCCAGGCAACGGTATTTTTTAAATCTCCCTAGTATTGCCACTAAGAACTGCTGCCAGGGCTCCTCCCTTGGAGTCTCCCCACCCCTGGGTGGGTGAGATATGAATCATCTAAAAAAAAATTGAGGGTGGCGGATTGGGCGGGGGTGACACAGAGCTCTACCCCCTTCATATTCTTAAACCCTTATAAAAATGCCCCACCGCCTTGCCCATCTCGAGGAATCCCCGCATGCAAGGAAAGGATCATCACGGGTGAGAGATGGGTAAGTGGACAGCACACTTCCCAACATGGGTCCCCGGGACACACCCACTCCACAGCCACTCTGGGGAGCCGTTCGTTCATTCCTCATGCAGCTGAGTCAGAATCCCTTTTAATTTGCACACCAGGGGATTCTAGGGCACATGAAGTTTGTGGAAGGCTGATACAGTGTTAGGAATGAGGGACGTTGAAGCCTCCGGGTACAGCTCTGAGCCTACTGAGGCTGGGTGTGCATCTTGCCCATTTTTGTGTCTCTGAAACCTATAAGGGCTTGGAGGGTGAATACCGAGTCTAGAACATAAACACACATTGTATTGCAGGAAAAACTCTTTTTCTTACAAATGACATATCTAGCTTAAACAAGCTTAAGAGAAAAAAGGAATCCAGTGGCTTATTTAGGTGAGCAATCCATGAGCACCTTCAGGCACGGCTGCATCCAGGTGTTCAGCTACCTCTTTGTCTCTCCATCTCTCAATGGTGTTTCTGTCAGTGGGCAGTCAGGGAAACTGGGCAATAACCACTCCATATATAGCTCTTATGGCTAGTAGCATCCTCAGAAAAGGGGTGGTGGGGGAGAACCTTCTGCAACACTCCTACCAAACTCTAGTGAAGACCCTGGCTGATTTGGGTCACATCCATTTCCTGAAACAATTGATTTGACCAAGGAAGTGGTAAGGAGGGCAGTATTGTAATTGGCCAGCGTTGGCCATTTGTCTACCCCTCCATATAGGGGATGGTCACCATAACTGACAGCCCCATGAAGACCAAATGGAGTGGGGAAGGAGTGTTTTCTCTGAAGGATGTTGGGCAGTCAGGTAACCTCTGTCCACCCCACAATGTTCATAAACCCCTTTCACAAGTGGTCTGCAGACCTAACTACTTACCCAGGGTCTGCCCTCTGCTTAACCTCCTTCTCCACTCCCTCTGACACTCTCTTCAACCCCTGATACCCACGGAGACCCTGTGAGTTTTACACGACCTGCCCTTCTTCTGTACTAAGGCCTAAGTGTTAGCCTCAAAATATTTTCAACCAGTGAGCTACTCCACAGCCATTCCCGTGGAATAAATACTAGTTCTTTCAGTTTCAGAAAAGGACAGCTGTTGAAGAAATATTTTACTCCACTGCGCAAGAAGGGATTTCACCCAAAATGAGAGCCACAAACTTCAGCTCCCAGAATCCCCTCACCACCCCTGGAACCACGCTGGGTCGTGGCATAAGTCTCCCCAGCGCCCCCGAGATCGCTCGTTGGCTTGACAGGCCAGACTGCACACATTTATTCAAGCCATTCTCATGTCAGATAAAACGTTGATAAATCATTATTTCTACAAGCTTAAAAAAATGCTAATAACTCAAGGCAGAATAAGGGTGAGTTTGTTGAGATGAACGTGAAGAATGGAGGGGACAATCTTGGAATTTAAAACCACAGAAAATACCACCTGGGAACACAGAAATCATTTGTCTTATCTGGAAACCTGTCTCCAGAGCAGCAAATTTAGGGATTGGTTTGAGGACAGAGTGTGCCCAGTGCCTTGGGGAGGGGGCTGAAGGGCGAGGGGGCAGAGGTGCTGCTTTACCCAAAAATACCATTCATCACTGTCTGCCTCTGAAGCTTAACGATGGATAATCTTGAGGTTTTTTTCCCCTTTAGTGTTGCTTCTGCCTTTCTGAAATGTCTGAAGGTGCATTTACCATGGGCCAAGCCCATTGCTGAAAGTCTCCCGTGCAGGATCCACGCTACAGTTCTCATTATTCCTAATGTATAGGGGAGGGAGGTAAGGCACGAGGAGGTTTGGTGGTTCAGGATGGATGCTAGTCTGAGGCTGTGTTTTCCTCTCAACCTGTCCTGGACCCTTTTAAAATCACTGTAATCATGTCTCCAACCGTGAACCAAGAATGTTGGAATGAGCAGGGAACACCGAGCCCAGCCATCTCTAAACCCTTTTCATTTTACAGACATTTCAACAGAGCTTGGTAGTAAACAGAAAGAAAATTCCGTTTAGCCAGAAGCCGGCTCCTTTGCAATAAGTTCCCACCTAGGTTCTCCCCAGAGCACGAGAATGTGCTGTTATACTCTGGGTTGACTTTGTTTTCTGAAGCCTTCAGGGTTTTTAAAAAATTTTTCAGGCCTTACCTACCCCAAGAGGAACTGACAGGTGATAACAGAGACAATGTAGCCCATAAAAGCCCCCAGATTAACAAAGGCAGATCCTCCTCAGTGCTCAGGTGGGTCAGGGCCTCTGCTTTGAAAGCCCAGACTTCTGCATAATTCTTGTTTCCTGTGAGAAGAATATTAAGGGCCCATGAATGTTTCAAAATATGAATGTATGGAATTTTGTGACCGCTCAATAATCAGATTTCTCCCTCTGGTAGGATTAAAAAAAAAAAATCAGGAACTGACAAATGTTAAATATTTCCTTACTGCTGGTAACGCCTCCCCCTCCCTTCCCCTCTTCCTTCCTCTGTAACTCTTCGAACATGAATTTATTTTCTATTTGAAAGCCAATCTCACTGGTTATTAGATATTCTCCCTGCTGTCACTATCAGTAAATTATTAAACAGCTGACCAAGCTTTGTTTTAAAATGATCCTCTTATGAAGCCCAGTGATCTCTTTGCCATGAATATTGAATGGTGTCGCGGTCTCTAAGGACACGTGAACGATTCCTACTTACCACCTTTAGCAAAACGTGTGTGCAATGAGCAGCAAGCACTTGACTTGAATCGGTTACTGGAGATGCCCGTAGTTCAGATACATGGAGCTCCCTTCACGCCTTACACTCTGACTGGGAGAAGCACGTGTAGTTACACCTCGAGGCTGCGCTGTGTCAAGAAATAGCACCCAGACTTCCCTTTTGTCATTCCTCACCTCCCTTCTTGTCCTGCCAGCTCTGAGCCTTGACATACCTCGAGGGCTCTCTTCCTTACTTAAAGCAGCAGCTGGTTCTGTGTTTCCACGTAAAGGAAAGAAACCAGGTGGGGATAAAATTAAAGAGTCTGTGTCTCCGCTCCTTCATCTATAAAATGGAGATTACGATTCTAAGTGCATGGATCCTATAATGTACACCATGCACTAGCGCTGCGCCAGGCATAGAGTAAGAGCTCAGGGTCTCGTAGCTACATTTTGGCCTATTAATGCCTGCTTGAGTCCAGACTCCCGAGGCTGTGACAGAGACCCATCTCAAATTCACTTAAGCCAAAGAGGAGAGGCGCTGGCTTACTCGATCATACCATGGTATCAGGAAGACAGAACCTGCTTCAAGTATTTACAACAGAGGGAATTTAATTTAGGGAATTGGCTATAGAGGGGATGCGGGACCTGAGAGACCAACAAGGGACAGGAACTTAACTCAGAAATACACAAGAGCAAGAAGCTACTCCCACTCTTAAGGCAGAGGGACAAAGGTACTGGAAGCCTCAGATTATGGTAATGCATGGACACTGGAACCATGGCAGCTGTGTCCAGAGGAAGCTAAAAGCAAGGCGGCTGCTTCTTTGCTTCCAGCCAAACCCAGCTGAAAACCAGGAGACACAGGAGCCCAGGAAAACACAACTCCCTGATTGTCTAACCTAGAGCATGTGCTCTTCACCACCATAAAATAATGTCTCCCTTGTACGACCCCATGAATACCACCCCCACTGGTCCTTCCCTTCCCCAGATGCTATAACTGGTCCTTTTCTTGGTCATGAAGTATTTAAGGGGCCCCGGTCAAGTAGTTGGTCCTTCTATTGAGTCTACTTGCTGGGAATGTTCACCAGATTTCTGGAAAGCCCCCTGAATCCGGTATGAAGTTGTCAGCCTTGGCATTCTGGATCCGAGTTTCCAAAAACACCCATTAGGGAGACATGACCAAGACGTTGTGGGACTCCAGGGTCAGAACATTGTGTCTTAGGGCTGAGCACTGGGTATTGGCTGGGTCAGAAAGGACCAGGTAAGTAACTCAAGAAAAACGAGCACTGTTATTCACTCTGCTGCCACAGGAGGGTTTTTTTGTGTGTTTTTTTTTTTTTTTTTTTTTTACTGAAAAGTGGATGCCCCATTTGGAAGCCAGGCTCAGCAAGGCCCAAGCGCAGAATCCGGTTTGGAGAAGTCAATCCAGTATTTTAACTAATGATCATATCTAACAGCAGGCTCTGAAGGCAAAGAATGAGATATGCTGAGTCTTGTCAAGAAATCTACGAATGAAAGGGGATTCCGTGGAGATTATGGAGTCAAGAGTCAGTGGTATTCATCTTCAAAGGGACTGGCTCACATAACACGCACTCCTTCCGCAACCTCTGAATCCCAAAGCCACAAGTGAAAACACTTCCTATCTGATGGAAAAGTATTCCAGTCTGCGGGACCAGGCTCTTGATAAGGCAGTAATTACCAGAGCGAATTTCACAGATACAAAGGCATTTTGAAATTATTTTAATTATTCAAAAGCCTGATTAATTATCTAGCCTAAGGATCAGAGGCCAAAGAAGGAGAAAACTGTATGGAAGCACTTACCATGACCGGGGAGGGGCAATTTCAACTGCCTTCACACAGAGAGCTGTTCTCTGTGACTTCGTAGCTACATCTTAGAGCCCCGCAGTGCTCACAGAGGATGGACCGCTGGACTGGCCATTAAGATACCGGGCTTCAGGTCTGCTCCCAGCACCGACCCACTGCATCCTTGGCTAATTGCCTTCCCCTTATCAGAACTCTGTAAAATTAACATGGGAAAAGATAGAGGGGGATACTATAGGTAGTCCCCGGGCCTCTGTCAAGTGCTGTATTCTATAGCAATATGAGACTTTTTTTTTTTTTTTTTTTAAGTACAGACACCACTGGAATTTTTCCTGAGACAGTATAAGTCCAGGGAAACTTTATGAGCATGGAAGGGCTCTGATCATATTCGAAGCTGAGAAAACAGTCAGACACTGGTTTGGGGTATATTCAGATGGGAAGAGATTAGATTAGGAGTGGGATAGCATGAGACTTGTCAAGGAGATGGGTGTGTCCTAAATCAATGTCTGCCTTTGGATGGAAAAAAGTCCTCCCAGTCATGGAGTTTTTATTGAGCATCTCACAGACACCTGGGGCCCTGTATGAGGTACTGTCTTCAAGGAGTTTCCTAGGTAAAGGATGCCTTCCTTAGATGGTAGCACACTGAAAGGTCTATTTGGATGATGATGTCAGAATATTCTGGAAGCAGAGACATTATCCACTTTTACTGAGACGGTAAGTCATGCCCCAAGCCTCTCTGCAGACACAGTGGTGAGATTATCTCCTCAAGCACGCGCCCTGTGTGGGCTTGATGGCTTTCCTCACCTCCAGCCTAGCTCCCAACACTCATCCCTAGCTCTTGACCAGGGGTGAGTGTTGGAGATCCCATAATGTTTCCCATAGGAGAAATTTTCAATCAGCATTGGGACAGTTGATGGAAAGCTTTCCATTTGTTCCCTAGATGGTTCCTCTGACAACCCACAGAGAGTTCCTTCTTGACTGTTTCTAAGAGCACAGCACAGGGGTGAATGAAGAGCATGAACCCTGGATCTAGATTATCTGGTTTGAATCCTTGCTCTGCTGTCCCCTGGCTGCATGATCTCGGGCAAGTTAGGCAACTTCTCTGTGCCTCAGTTCCCTCGGTATAAACAAACTTATTGTGATAAAGATTAAAGTGTGTGCATGCAGCGGATGTGATGCAATGATGTACAGACTAAAAGCTATGTTCCATCCTACAATTCTCTTCAATTATAGGATTCAGTTATCCCATGTCTAAAATGGGACAATAATTCTTATGCATTTATTCAACAAATATTTGCTGAGGTCTTATTAAGTGCCAGTCATTGTTGTGGGAGCTTAAAATACCACACTAAATATAACAAAGTCCCTGACCTGAAAGAGTCTGCACTTTTGTGGGTGGAGGGGGCAGTCAGGACAACCAAAAAAAATGTGTAATGTGGAAAAAATATAAAGCAGATGAATGTGGTGGTATGCACTTTTTAAAAATTTTTTTTTATTTATTTTCAGCATAACAGTATTCATTGTTTTTGTACCACACCAGTGCTCCATACAATCCATGCCCTCTCCAATACCCACCACCTGGTGCCCGCAACCTCCCACCCCCTGCCCCTTCAAAACCCTCAGATTGTTTTTCAGAGTCCATAGTCTCTTATGGTTCACCTCCCCTTCCAATTTCCCTCAACTCCCTTCTCCTCTCTAACTCCCCTTGTCCTCCATGCTATTTGTTATGCTCCACAAATCAGTGAAACCATATGATAATCGACCCTCTCTGCTTGACTTATTTCACTCAGCATCATCTCTTCCAGTCCCGTCCATGTTGCTACAAAAGTTGAGTATTCATCCTTTCTGATGGAGGCATCATACTCCATAGTGTATATGGACCACATCTTCCTTATCCATTCGTCCGTTGAAGGGCACTTTTAGTTAGGGAAGAACTTTCTGACATTTGAGCAGGGATCTGAGTCAATGGAACAAGTAATCTGAAGGCAGAAGGTAGACTGAAGTCCTAGGGAAGAGCAAGTGCCAAGGGCCTGAGGCAGGACCAGGCATGACACAGGCAAGGAACAGCTATGAGACCACTGTGGCTGGAGAAGAGGAGGGGAAGAGAAAAGGGTAAGTGAGCTCGCCAGGGAGAGTTTTAGGGCTTAGAGCACACAGAGCCTCATAGGCCAGGTCAGAACACGCAGAGTATCCTAAATGTGCCTGGAAGCCATCAGAGGCATTTGAGGGAAGGGTGACAAGTTCTGACACATACACGAATTACCACTCTGCAGGGCAGAATGTGATGCACTGGGAAGAGACATGAAGTGTCCAAGAAGTTAGAGGAGAGGGGTTATTTCTGACTCCGGAGAGCAAGATAAGCTTCAAGGAGCTGAGAAGACATTAAGTGGGAGGAAGCCAATATTTCCCATCAAGGTGAACCTGCAGACATGATACGTGTGGGATGAAGCTGTTAATCTGTTTGTTCCTTCACTTCTCAGTGCAGTGTCCTGTATTCAACTCTGATGACACAAAGATGACTGCCACCCAGCTTGTGCCTGCCTTCAATGAGTGCACAGCACAGGCCCAATGGAGAAGAGAGAGGACACAGGTGTTCATTCCTCTGACGCTACTAAGACTCTGGGCGTTGGTGGCCTCCAGAACTGAATGAGGTGCCTTTCATGTCTCCACAACTCCAACGGATTGGCAGGTATTTTTCCCACAGGCCACGACCTGATGATACGCCCCCTGATGGAGGCAGCTCCATCGCCAAACCCATTTCACAGATATGCAGTCATCTTCAAGAAAACCTGAAATCCGTTTGGCTACCATTACAGTACCAAGCTCCTTACCACGGCTCGCTGTCCCAAAGGAAGAAAAAAAAAAAAAAAGTTAAAATCCATCCTGAGACAAGAAGTGGTCCCAAAGAACAAGCCGTGTAGCTTCAGCGCTAATCAAGCTCTTGGAGGTCCCAGTGAAAACTCTGCCGAGTGTTTCACAATAATTAACTAATCTAATCTTCGAAATGGTCTGCCACCCTGCACATCCAGACATGTCCCCCAGGGCTCCCCAGCAGGATTCAGTCCCGATCCCCCGCAGTGGTGGCTTGCTCAGTAACTCGCTGTGTCTTGGCCATTCTCTTTCCTGTTTTCCTTTCCCTTTCATCTACCTTTACCTCCCAATTAACTTCTTGCTCTTAAATCCATGTCTCCAGGTCTGCTCCTGAGAGATGAAGATTAAGATACTGCCAAGGGAGGGAGGGATAGGAAGTACCATATTATTATCCTTATTTGGCAGCCAGGAAAACTGAAACAGAGAGGTTAAATAATCTGCCCAAGGCCACAGAGCTGGTAAGAGGCAGACAGATCCTGGCTCAAACCCAGCCAACCACGCTCCAAAATCTGTGCAATTAACCCTGACACGCTGCTGCTTCTGCTGGGGGGACAACCCAGACCACTGAGCACCAGCCTCATTTACTTGATTTTGTAAGACACGCAGGTTGGTGAGCTACACAGATTCATCTATAATCTCCTCTTTGGAGATCCAGCATGTAATTCGGAAGTGTGTTTGAGAAGGTAGTTGATGTTATTTTCAATGCAGTGGCAGCCACACGGTGATCCATCAGCCAACCCTCTTTGACAGAGAATTGATCTCCCAGGTCAGGAAGCAAACCTCAATTTACGTAGGATACACTTGGAATGTGCCCTCTTAGTAGCACACGGAAGATAAAGCAGAGTCAATGACAGTTCTTGTCAATGAGTTTGTTACGGCAAGAGGCTCTTTGGGCTGAGGACCACTGCTGACACTCCAGATGTGCGCCTTTTTTTTTTTTTTTTTTGGTATGATAAACACGTTGCCTGTGTCTTTTAGCCCCACTTGTCAATTTCTTGATGTTTCCAAGTCCTCTTTTGATCCAAGCATCTCCATCCAATGGCACAAAGGCAAAATGAGTACTTACTTGGTTCCCAGGCCATCAACCATTCTTTTTCCTTCAAACTAGATCTCTCTGATTTTTCAATTTTGTTTCATGTCTGGATGAGTAATTTCAGAACCAGGAGGTTGGTGAAGTCTGAGCTTCCTCACTCAGGATTTCTTGCCTTTGCACAAAAAGAAAAGCCCATTGTAGCAAATTGTCTGTGTGATTCATTTTTTGCAGGCACTGACGAAAAAAAAATTTTTTCTTTAAAGACATTTGTAAGATCCTGGACCATTATGGTAGGAAATAACCCCCCAGAAAGTAAGACGGGCAAGATGCAAAAAATTTAGTATTAGATTTGTTTTGTCATTAGAACGCTTATCCCTTCTGCTTTTTGGGCAAAGTTGAGATAAAGAGGATGAAAAATTGAGGAATGGAAGATCTGATCAGAACCGCCTCTTCTGGCCTAAAGATTAATGTTTTCAAAACACAAATTTATTTTCTTATGGCAAGGTTTTCTGTTCTTTATTCATGCCTTTAAAAAATTAAAAATCATGTGGCTGGTTTCTCCCTGCTTCTCATACAAGATTTTCATGCTCAACCAACAGATAGAACTAAGTTTTTTTTTTTTTTTTTTAAAGAAAGTGGGGAGGGAAGGAGGAAGGAAGTGAAATGGGAAAGAGGGAGACAGGGAGACAGGGAAGAAAAATAGTATGTGGAGGACATTCTTTCGATTCCAATCTGTAACTACCTCATTGGCCATCCGTAATGAAAATGCAACGGACATTATCCAATGCCTCACTTAACTTCATCTGTGTGAATTCAATCTTTTAATGCATTCGTTCCATCATCTCAGCTACAGAAGGACGGTGGCTTTGGTCAAGAAAAAGAGTCTTTTAGTTGGCTTCATTCAGTATATATATACCTTGAAGCTCTTCCTCAGAGCCTCACTGAGGATGTTATAGAGCATAACCTAGCCTCACACTGCTGGACTCTTGAGAGGCTAGGTTATACTCTATAACAACCACCCCAAGTCTCAGAGACTTGAAACAATACAACTTGATTTCTTACTTATATGATATCTATCTGCTGCAGAAATATACTAGGACCTCCAGTCTGCACTGTCCTCACTCAGGGGCCCAGGCTGATGGAGGTTCTATTTCTGTCCTTCAATGGTTGCTAAAGCAGGAAGCAGGGAGGTGGGCACTCCTGCACTGGCTCTTAAACATCCCACCCAGAAGGGACGCAAGTCACTCTGCTCACATTTCATTGGCCAAAACAAGTCATGTGGTCGCGATTTAGTTCAAGGGGGTAGAAAAACACAGCCCTACGATGTGCCCACAAGAGAGGGCAACCCAAAATATTTGGTGAGTATCTAATGCCAACCATACATGCAACTCTTTTTTAAGCATTTTTTTTAGGTTTTTATTTAAATTCCAGTTAGATAACATACAGTGTAACCTACAAGTCTTGATACGGTGGAACTCATTGTCTTTAAAGATGGTGATACCAAAACCATTTTTAAGCAGTTCCCCAGGAGAGGAACAAATTAAATGCTGCAAGTTCAAAGAAGATTGGGAAGCCGGGCCTTACAAAACGAGCAGGATTTTTACAGGTAGAGATGAGAAATCGGGCTTTTTAAAAGTGCAAAGAAGAGCAGGGCGGGGGTGAGATCACTAGAACGTGAGTTATGTTATGAAAGAATGAGTAGTTTGTGTTGCCGTTAAGTAGTCTGTGTTTAGAAATTCGTAAGATCTACGAAAAGGGGAGGGGTCAGCCGCTGGAAGAACAGCACATCAGGCTAGGGAGGCTGAACTTCTTTCAGAAGACTGGGCTATCTATCACTCATTCATTCATTCATTCACTCACTCACTCATTCATTCATTCATTCAATATGTACAAGTAACGATCATACCAGGCCCTGATGATGTAGCAGCAAGATAATGAGAATGGAAAACAGGGAATGACTTTGGTAAAGATTTTGAAGGAGAATTGAAAGAATGGAGAAAATTGATGAAGGGTGAATTTATGAGGCTGGGAGTAGAGACCAAAGGTGACCCTGGAGGCAGAGTACGTGTTAGAGCCAAGCACCCAGAGAGCTCAGGAAGAATGGACGTGGAGAGGATGGGGCTAATGGATCACAGGATGAGCTGGATTCGAGGTACCAAAGAGCCACACAGAGGGGCATGCCCACCCAGCCACATGTCAGCTCAGCCGTGAGACAGAAGGGAGCCCTCTAGTGGACACTCTTGGAGCTCAGCCTAATTCTCTCACCCTGGTGTTGGTGGGGGGTGGGGGGTCATCCTCTGGCCTTTGCCTCTGATGGCCCATATCTGTGACCCTCTAGAAGACTGTCTTCAGGCTCCTGGAATCACTCTGCACATGGACACACACACAGAGATGTGGTGTATGGACCCAGGTGTTTATGTCTCCCTGGAGTAGACCTCAGTCAGTGACTGGCTGGTAAAAGAGAGGAAAAGCCCAGTTTTCAGGACAGCTATGGGGTGTGGCTTCTGCTCCAGCATTCCCAATGAGGTTGGGAAGAAAGCTCTCCTCTGTGGACTTTTGCCTGAAATCACATCTTAGGTCCTTCCCTGGCCCACTTCCCCTACTCTCCTTACTGATTTCTCCTGGGAGCAGTTCCTTAATAAATCACTTCCAAAGAAATACCTGTCTCAGGGTCTGCTTCTGGGGAGCCAAGCCTACATCCAGCACCTGTAGTGTGCTAGGCCCTTTGAATAGAACACAACCTGGGTTGTCAAAGGTCACCGTCTGGGGGGGGAAGTAGGTGTCTGCATTGATGATTTCAGTACAGTGTGTGAAGGGGCTATAAGACAGAGATGCTGGGAGGCCCTGGGGAGGCATGAAAATCAAGTCAAGGAAGGCTTCATAGAGGAGGTGACCCCTAGACTAGATCTTAAAGGAGGAACAGGATTCTGCTAAGAGAAAAATAGGGAAGGGCAATATAAGCAGAGAGAATACTATACCAAAGTCAGCAGGCATGAAAGGGATGGGGAAATGAGGTGTAGGGAAGCTTCCAGTGGTCTTCTATTACTGGAGCATAAAGGACAGAAGAGACAGTGGTGGGCAGAGGCCACAGATGAGCCGGGAACCACCTCGGGGGTAGGATTTAGGCGAGAGAAGCCAGTCTGGCCATTAAGGAAGTAGTCATGGAGGGAGGACACAAGGTCTTTAGGCTGTCCTCCCAGTTCACAGTGCTGTCCCGGGGGCAGCTCTCACAAAGCCTAGTCCCCATCCCAGCGGCACTTAACTGCACCCCCCAACTTCTCATCAGTTGATACTGTGACCTACAAAATAGGCTCCCAGGGACAAAATGGAATAAGCAGAAACTACCTGGCACTTGTCTGGGAAACTTTTTTTTTTTTTAAGTTTAGGTTTTCCCAGAAGCAGAGTCAGACAAGGATTTTGAGCCCCTAGAATTCACTGGGGAGGTGTAGAAAGTACCAGTAGAGGCACGGGGAAGTGAGATAAGAAAGGTGAGGCAGCCAGTACAGGGCGTCTTATCAATGATCAACATGACCACTGTGGGCAACCAGAGCCAAATTTCAGGGGAGCTCCGGGAGATGAGGCAGGACACACACCTGGATTTTCCTACTCCAAGAACAAGGTAGCTGGGGTATTTGTACCCCAACTCCCATTAATCCTGGCCTGAAGGCTGCTCCCAAGGAGTGTGAATTCCCTGGAAGGGAGCAAAATGCCAGCAGGCAACAAAATGCAGGTGCAGACCATTGGAAGTCAGGTCACTGTCCCCTGACGTAGTAAGTGGCAGGGGGAGGTTGTGCAGGACACCACAGTGGGCACTGTGCTCTGTGCTTCTTGCTCCCCTCCCCGGTTATGGAGGAGAAACACCCCTAGGGATCTGATTTCCCCCCTTTCTCCTCTGCCTGAAGGTTAGAAAAAGAGTCAGAAAGAATCACCAGTCAAAAGGGGGACTATATCAATCCAGAAACCATTCAAGTATCATTGTCCCTAACCTATTCGGGGCTGGCATATCTGCCAATTGGCACAGATTCATTTCCTCACTCCATAAAGCAAGTGAGCAAAAGAGAAAACTAGCTCATAATAACCCTTCTACAAAGTCGAAGCATAATTTGACTTTGGAATCTCCTGGTTCTTTTCACCTGAAAACGCTAGCATAAAGTTGCTTTTAACACACCACATTCTACTAATGCAGCGACATGTACTTTTTCGAAGGCCACCGCCATGAGGAAACCGAGACTCTCTTTTTAAGTCCATCAGTTTGCAAACTGTTGTGGGGCCTAGGAGCTCTGCAAGGGTGTCTGAGGCAGAGAGGAAGTGGGGAGGAAGAGTTTCTTCCTGCTATGTGTCCCCATCTTAGTTTGGGTCTCCCTCTACCCTGAAGCGGAGCCTGAGACAAGGATCCAAGTTTGGGAGGCAATCCCAGGAACCACCAGCAGGGGAGTGAGGAAGGATTAAAGAGAAGGGAGGGCAGCCAGTACAGGATGTTAACAATGCGGTTACCACTGTGGACACCAGAGGCTCGCACCTCCTGGGAAACTCTGGGAGCCAATCCAGATAACACACCCACCTGAGGAGTGAGGGACCTAAGGTAGAAATACCCCAGCTCCCAGCAGTCATGGGTTGAGGCCAGCTGGTGGTACGTGTTAATTTTCTAGAACTTCCAGTTTACGGGCCAGGTGGCAAAGGGACTCCGGCAGCCAGGGAAAGCCCTGGGGGGAAGAGGGGAGGGAAACGTGTGCTGGCAGCTGGAACTCGGTGGAATGAACTGACCTTGTGAGGGCAAAGGAACCTGAAGGAGGCAGCACTGGCCTGGGATCCAACCATCTACTCTTACTTCTCTAAGAAGAAAGGCTTATATCTTACCTGTTCCATATATCTAGGTGTTGGGCTGTTAAATGCAATAACAGAAATAAGCTAACACAAAAAAGTTCTAAAACCTCGGGTCTGATCCAATGCATGTATTTTACGAACAAGGACACAGAGGCCAGGAAAGAGAGTATGCAACTCCCCGACGCAGAGCCAGGACCAGACTGAGGTCTCCTGAGCCACGGACCAGGCCTCTCGCCACACTGCACTCATTTCAGCCAAAGCCCATTTTGCTGCTGTTTCATTTTTCCCAATTCCATTTCTTCACATTATCCTCGCTCTCCACGAACGCCCCTGTGACCTCGGCTGGACTGTTTCTCAGCACCAGCCACTCTGAGATCTCTGCTAGTCATATATAATGCCATTCTCTTTCCATCTTTATCCAGCTCCTTTGACAAAACCTTTTGTACATTTGCAAACAGTGACCAAAAGTAGAACCAGAGCACTGATGTTGGCACAACCACTTTGGAATTAAATGTAAATACTCCCTCACTGGGGGAACATGCTGGGCTGATAAAACAGCTTCTGCAAATACAATATCAAGGGGTCTGTTTCTAATACAGCTGCCTGTTGTCTTTCATGTTTGAAGATTATTCAAAAGCCTTGGGCTGCTTCATGCATTAATACGTGGATGTCTTAATTTATAAAACCGTCCTGCATCCTGTTAATCTCCGCATCCTGAGTACCTGGAACTCCTTCTAGCACATGATAGGTGCTCATAAACGTTTGCAAAATGAATGAAGAGAAAAAAAAATCATGGGCTCCAGACGCTATGCCTTATTCTCAAACAGGAATTGAAAGACCAACTGAAGGAATTTTCATGTGTGCTCTGAATCACAGTGATACACTACAAAACATTGATCATGGCTTCCTTGCCAGAGAGTTTTCTTGAAGTATACTCACAAAAAATAATAAATAAGTCATTCAATTATTAAATAAGTATTCAT
Organism: Lontra canadensis; assembly: GCF_010015895.1. Lineage (NCBI taxonomy): Eukaryota > Metazoa > Chordata > Mammalia > Carnivora > Mustelidae > Lontra > Lontra canadensis. The sequence continues at coordinate 3,769,481 of NW_022631099.1, read as the reverse complement.
TCAGTGCCACCTCTACGTTGGGCACTGGAATAGAAGAATGAGAAGTGAAGGGAGGGGATGGGAAGACTCTTCTTTCTTGAATAGTGCAGCCCAGACAGAATATTGACCAAGTAGTCACACAAATTAAAGGAAAATTGGCAACTGTGAAAAGTGACTAAGGTGGCTTTAAAAATAATGTCTGCAGGGGCTCCTGGATGGCTCAGTCAGTTAAGCATCTGACCCTTGATTTTGGCTCAGGTCATGATCTCAGGGTCATGTGATCGAGCCCCATGTTGGGCTCCACACTGGGTATGGAGCCTGCTTAAGATTCTCTCTCTCTGCCTCTCCCCCTGCCCCTCCCCACCTCCACCAGCATATGCACACACACTCTCTCTCCATCACTTGCTCTGGGGGAAACCAGCTGATAGAGGGAGTATCCATTTGATCAGGTACTGAAGCCTTCCAAGCAGCCACGTAAGTGATCCTGGAAGCAGATTCTCCATTTCCATTCGAGCCTTCAGATGACTGCGGCCCTGGCCAACAACCTGACTATAAACTCAGGAGACCGCTAAGCCCAAACCACCAGCTAAGCTACTCCCATATGCCTGAAGCATAGAAACTGTGAGATAAAAATGTTTGCTATTTTAATATGCTAAAGTTGGAGTAATTTATTACATAGTAATAGGTAACAATGAAAGAAGTGTGAGATGTACATAGTGTGAAGTGGAGGGTATATATCCACCTGGGAAGTCAGGAAGAGCTTCTCTTAAAAAGTGATTAAGTAACAGAGGAGCAAGAAGCCTGGGAAGAATAACCCAGGGAAGGACAGGGACATGTGCAAAGGCCAAGAGGTAGGAAAGGACATAAGTTGGAAGGGATGGAAGAGACCAGACTAACTACAGCATGGAGATCAAATGGAAGAATGATTTATAATGAAACTGACATGGTGGAGGGACCCATCCATGGAAAGCCTTGAGACATTTGTCAAGGACTTTGGTCTTTATCAGGACAGCAGTGGGAAGCCTTTGAATGGTTTCAAACAGGGAGATGACTTGATCAGACTTGTGTTTCTTTCATGTCCTTTCAACTATTATTTCTTCTCATGACATTCAGCTGACGGCTTCCTCTCCCGGGACATGTTTTGATTTCCACATAGACTTTCTGCAAATAATGGAAATTATATAGGCTTAAAAAAAACTGCTCATAATTTTCAGTGCTAACTTCATGCTAACCTTCATCCTATACCAGTGGGTTTAGTCAGCTTTGAGAGGGTGAGATGGAGGTCTGGCACACACAGGTAGTGGAGGGCCCCCTTCAAGGTCATTTCCAAAAATCATGTGCCATTGTTAGTGTGTAGGTGCACCCGTGCTTTTTTCAGCAAAAAGATTTAGGGTTTTTTTCATGTTTTCAAGGGGATCAGGGTTCCCTAGAAAAGAGATTAGAACAAGGATTTAGAATCAGTGAATTACTGAGCAAGTGTTCTCAGGGGAAATTTCTAAGGAGAGGCAAGGGACAAGAGCCCAGCAAGAATGTGACCTCATGTCATGAGGAGCTCTGACCTGATCTACAGGGGGTCTCTGGAGCACAAACTGGACCACCAAGTTGTCCCCATTTATGGCAAAGGGCAAGACTTTGGGAACCCCATGTCAGTCAGTCATTAGCTGTAGGTTGTTCCCATCAATTATATGGACAATTGTCTGGAGAAGAGGTACAGTTTACCAGATAAAATGAAATATTCCCGTTTGCTAAACATGACAACCTTGAGCAGGGGGCAGCTGCGAGCTATTAGCAGCCAACGCTTCCCGCAGCTGGGAGATGGGTAAGTCAAGGGATCTTGGGAGGGTGCCCAAACAGGGTCTACCATAATCTGTGACCCTGAAAAGATTCAGAACTCTCCATCTGTAGGATGGCAGTGGCTGGGTGGTCAGTAATGTCCTGGGAAGCCATCATAAATCCTCACACCTAGAGGCCAGGATGGGGCCCCCCGGAAACCAGGACACAGCTGCCTCCTGCTGGGATGCACATCCAACTGACTCAACTTTCCCAAGGAACACAACCCAAACCCAGAACTTGCAACTTACCAGAGCTTGGGAAGAAGCCACGGGCCAAAATCAACCACAGCATCATCAACCAAAGTTGCACACAATCCCCCAGAGGGAACTCTAGAAGTTCACATGGTCAGGTCCCCCATATTCCTGTGAGTGTGGGTTGGGATACACAGTGGTGGTTAAAAGCAAAGACTCTGGAGCCTAATCACCCAGATTCAAACCCCAGTACCTTCACATACCAACTGTGTAACTCTAGGCAAACTCCATGACCTCTCTGCAACCCAGTCTTCTTTGGTGAAACAGGGTGATAACAACAGTCCATCCTTACAGGGTCCATACCAGGATACAATCAACTCAGTTAATTCATATAAAGTGCTTAAAACTGTGCCTGCCTCAGTGTAAGCATCAGCAAATGTTAATGATTACTGTGGTTATTCAGCTATCAAAAAAAGAAGGCAGAGACTTTAAAACTGAAGCTTTCCAAATCTGCTTCTTCCTCAGCTCCCAAAACATCCTTCACACGGCACATGTTCTACGTGCACCATCATTTGGTCCGCTGCCCGATGCTTGGCCGTGAGCTTTCTGGGGAGATGTGTGTCGTTTTCATCTTGGTGCAGTGCTATGGGCAAACTGTTGGGCCTGATAAATATTTGATCAGTGGATGCCGCCACTGCCAGAAATTCAACAAGGAGCCTGGCTGTCATCTGGGCCCTACCCAGACCCTTCCACTCCGCCCAACCTACAGCCCCTGGCAGGTGGGACTGCACGTTCAAAGTCCTGACTATCACTCTCTGACCCTCAGTTTTCTAGACCACGTCCTGGGAGCCAGGTCTAGAGAGAATCTCTGGCCACCATTTGTGGGTCCTCCCTCCACGCCAGGCACTGTACAGGACACTTCAGAGTCACCTCCTCCTTTAGTCACCTCAACTGCTATGATCTGAGTGTTTGCGTCTCTCCAAAATTCATAGGTTGAAATGCTAACCTGCCTTGTGACAGGGTTAGGAGGTGGGGCCTTTGAGAGGTGCCCGGGTCGCGGGGGTGGCACCTTCCTGAATGGGATCGGCGCCCTTATAAAAGAGGTGCCACAGGGCTCCCTGGCCCCCTCCACCACGTGAGGACACAGCGAGAAGTCAGAAGTCTGCAACCAGAGGAGGATCCCTCACCGGAACCTGACTGTGCTGGCCCCATGCTGACCTTGGGCATCCAGGCTCCAGAACAGAGAGTAATAAGTGTCTGTTGTTTATAAGTCATCCAGCCCGAACAAACAAAGACAACAACCCTAGGCTCTCAATGACCCCCACCGTACAGAGGAAGAAACTATGGTTCAGTCACATAAGTAGCTGGTAGATTCTCTTAGTCCCAGGCCTGATCCACAACACCTGGCATGGGGGGAGGACCCAGAAATGGTGGCCAGAGAAAAAGACACACTCTTGCCAATGCCAGCTGAGCTCCCTGAGTTGTGATGGGCCATGGAGGAAGCTGAACTCAGGAAGCGGGTGATGTTCTCGGCCAGCCACCCCCTAACTCACAGGAGAGCTCGCACTCTCCAAAGCTGGGCCCAGACTGAGAGAGGGGACAGGGCAACCCCTCGATGTCACAGGGATGTCGTCCAAGGTGGTAGTAGGAGTACTAACAGTCTAACAGTAAGTACTGCTTGCAGAGTACTTGTTAAGTGCCAGGCTTGGCATGAAGCCCGTCTTGTTGGGTTCGCCCAAAGTGGGCCCTGAGTCAAGGATCTGGGTGCAGGTTGTTGACTTGGGAGGTGATCCCAGGAAGCACAGTGAGAGAATAAGGAGAGAGACAGGGAAGGGAGGAAAGCCAGTCGAACAGGCACCTGGGATTCGGTCCACACTGGGGACAATTCGGGGAACTCTATGTTGCACATCTGAGAACAATTCCACTGGACAGTGAGGTTTATCCACCAACTCTAACCCCTCGTTGGCTGAGAGTTACTCCTGAAACATCAACTCCCCTGCACTTCTCAGTGTCCTGTGTTGGAGCTAACCAGCCTCGTGTAGGAAAGAAGCCCCTGGGCAGAGAGGGTCACGGGTGCTGGAGGAAGGAGGCCACGGGCATGCTGGAACCACCCAGAAAACCTGCAAGGGGGATAAGAGGGTCAAGAGAATTACAGAAGGGCCCCAGAGTATCTGCTGCAGCACCGCCCACGGATTGCCTCGCTAGCCCAGGAGCCAGGCACCATTACTGTTCCCATTTTAGAGTTGAGACCCAACAAAATTAAAGATTTTACTCAAAGTCACAGAGCTGATGGGCCAGGGCTGAATCCAGGGGACCAGTTCCAGAGACCATGGTCTAGGGCATGATGAGACCCTGTGCCCTGGTCTGTGGACTCCCCAGCTGGTGCTCTTTTGACTCTACCTAGGAGGAAGTAGCCACCTCTGAATCCCTAGCATTCCAGCCTCCTTCAGCTCCAAGTCCTGAGTATTTTTCCACATACCACTCAGGCCACCAGCCTACAGTTTGGGGGGATGAAAGGGGCTGGGTTTTGTCACCCTGGAGAGGAAAGACTTGGGGATTGACCTTTGTGCTAACCAATGCCAACTCCATTCTGCATTGCAGAAGGCCTCTTGAGTTGTTAGGGGAAGAAAAGTCTCCTCCAGGTCAGAAGACGCCCTTGTGCATCATATTTCAGACAAAAGAATGAGGTTCCCCCAGTTGCTCTCCAGCAGGAACGCAGGATATCAGTCCCCCAGTGCAGCAGAGCCACCCTAAGGCCAACAATCTCCTAGGTACGCTCAACCATGCATTCTCCCACTGCCACCTTGCTTTGGAAAGTGTCAGCACAACATGTAGACAGCTTTTCCATTTTTCTTGCCTCTTCTCTATTTATAGCATCACAAGGCACCTTAGGAGGTAGGCAGGGAAGGGGTCATATCCACTCCCTGTACACACCCAGATCAGGACTGGCAATTAATGGCAGACACACATAGCTAAGCATGGCAGAAGGAGTCCTAAGACCAGACTGGAGTCTCTGTTTCTTCATCTGTTAGCGGAAGCCATGCCCTTATCAAGCATACCCTTCATGGTTCGCAGAATCTTCAAGATGATCAGCAGAGTTAATGTCCCTACCTCCAGAAACTCCCTCCTTGATTCCATCACATTTCCCTATTTCCTTCCCAGTACTCAACACAACTATATTTATCCATCTATGTGGGATGTCTATTTTCTGTCTCTTCTAGAGAATGTAAGCTCCATGAAGGCAGAGTGCACATCAGACTCGTTAAGCCTGCACCCCCGCCCCCACCACCACCACCGCAGAGATGCAGCAGGACAGGAAGCTTGAGAGAGTCAAAGCATGAAAAGTACTCAAGCCACCTTTGCTGGAGCATCCACAGGGATAACAGGAGAAGGAACACAGCAGCTTCTAGGAGCAGAGACCGACCCTTAGCTGACAGCCAGCAAGGAAACAGAGCTCTAACTCCTACAGCTGTCAGCAACTGAATTCAGGGACAACCTGACTGAACTGGGACTTGGATTTATCCTCAGAGCACCCAGAAAGAACCACAGTCCTGCTGACATCTGGGTTTTGGCCTTGTCAACCTCTAAGCAGAAAACCCCACTGAGCCATGCTGCACCCGACTTCTGACCTACAGGACTGGGAGATCATACCTGTGTGTTCTTTTAAGCTGCTAAATTTGTCGCAGTTTGTTCCAGCACCTGCCGAAATTGATGCAGGCAATGGTCATAAGCACCGGCATAATAAATGTTTGGATGGATGGATGAACTAGGAATACACTTTTGAAGCTGAACTCAGAGGTTTTTTGATTTCTCACGTTTCGCTTCTTGTATTAGTCAGCTTCTGCCACATAACAAATAACTACAAGTATCAGGCAAACAGCAATAGGCATTTTTCTCTTGTTCACAACCAACAACTGCCCAAAGCACATTCTTTCTCAGTGAGAGGTAGGGGCACAAAAAGGCAAGATCAAGCACACCTCAAGCCTCTGCCGATATCACATCTCCTAACATCCCATCAGCCAAAGCAAAGTGCATGGCCAAGCCCGAATCCTCAGAGCCAAGAACCCCAGGGAGGCACGTGGGATGCGAATATTTGTTGAACGACTATCACACTTCTGCAGTGTATCATACATCACTGTGGGTATGTGGGGGGAAGGGTATGGAAGGGGTAATAGCAGTAGCAGTTAACATGTTTCTCTAGTAATATTTGCTATAGCTGTGGAAGCATTTGGAAGGCACAATTACAGCATGGGACACAACAGTTTGAATGCCCTATCCAGCCCTTATTAGCTCTGCAACCTTGGTCAACTACCTCCATCTCCCTGAGCTTCTGTTTTCTCATGCACACAAGGGAAATAACAGAGAGAGAGGTCCTTGGCACATAGTCAGCCCTCAAAACCATCCATTCTTCAGCCCTCCCAGAGTGCCTTCCCTAGGACACACTTATGCAGTAATGGGAACATACTAGGCAGGTGTGCCCTGAGATGATGTTGGTCGTGACAGATCCACCCAGGTAATGACTGAGGGTGATCTGTGATGTGTGTGTGTGTGTGTGTGTGTGTGTGTGTGACATGCTGCACTCAAACGCATCTCCACCCCTGCCCCATAGGCTCTTAACAAGGATTAAAAGGGATGCTGAAGAATCCACAGAAATGTCTTATAAGCCTTGATTACAAAGAAAAAGTGATTTCCTTAAAGTGGATCTTCCATCTACTGGAAAAAAACCAGGCACCCAGGACGAAGGAGATAAACAGGGCAGTGGAGAAGCTCCCAGAACCGTGCAAACTGGAGTCTTCAGCACAAAGCACGCTCCTTCCCCCAACAAGCCTGATTGACAGGCCCAACAAAACCCGCCAGCAAAGTCCATCCATCAACTCACAGGGCACTCAGACCCAGCTCCAGTCACAGAGCCCACAGCCCGTCCTTGGAAATGGACTTGGAAATGGACATAAATGGCGCCTTTTTGTTTAAGAGCACTTTCTGTTATGGGCATAATACCCCCATTCTTTCCCCGGTTTGTATGTAAACATCTCAAAATAGGATTATTTTTAAAAGACCTTGGGACACGATTCTGTTTGACGGAGCTGCGGATGCTGGCTCTTGCTGGGGCGGGCTGTGTTCCTGCCTGCTGGTCTCCTTTCCAAGAGCACTCAGCAGTCATTCAAGGCAGAGAAGAAAATTTGTTCCCAAGTCCATCTGGCCTGGAAGCCCAATGACTCATCTTCAAAGTCATGGGTCATTTGAGGGTCAGATGGCCAGTCATGTGATTTGTGACTGGGGTACCCATGGCCATTTTGCCTGTAATGATGACTCATTTGTTGAAGCTACAAGTTTCCAAAGCCCTGGTCACTGACTTTAAGCTCATTTAATCCCTATATACTGGAGTTGGTTGTTAGAGCTCTTCAGGTGAGAAAACTTAGTCCCTGAAGTACTACAGACCTTCACTGCCATTCCAGAACTGGTAGAGGGGACGCTCAAAGCCAGGTTCTCTGTCTTCGAACCCAGCACTCACTCTGCTGCTTCCCCCGTGACTACCCCGGTGGGAAGTGGTGCTTTCAGCACTAGACCCAGAATCAAGTGTTACCAGCCCAGAGCAGGACTTCAAGAAGTTCCTTCCTCTTGCCCTCTCCCGGAGCCTCCTCCCTCGTGTGTTTTCTGGGTTTGGTCAGTCCCCAGAAACAGACCTGAGTCGAGGACTGGAGGGCAAGTAGTTCATTTGGGGAAAGGAGAAAATACCAGTAGGAAAGTAGGGAAAAGAATTAATGTATTAGTCATCTATCTTGGTATGCCAAATTGCCCCCAAACTTAGCAGCTTAAAAACAATAAACATTTACTGTCTTACAGTTTCTGGGAATCAGAAATCCAGGCACAGTGTGTTGGGTATCTCTGGCTTGAGGTGTCTCAAGAGGTTGCAAGTCAAGCTGTCGGCCAGGGCTGTGGTCTCCTTGAAAGACTCAGTTGGGGAGGCATCTACTTCTGAGCTCCTTTGCACAGTTGCTGGCAGGACTCAGTTTCTCCCTGGCTATTGGCCAGAGGTTTCCTTCAGTTCCTTGCCAGGGGGACCCCTCCACAGGGCAGCTCATGACATGGCAGCTGGCTTCCCTCACAGTGAGTGAGAAAGCAAGAGAGGATATTCCCAAGCTGGAAAACAGCCTTCATATAGCTTAATCTCAGAAGTGATGTCCATCCCTACTACCATATGTAAGTTGAATCCCACTTTAGAATTCCAGGAGGGGTTTACAGAAGACTATGAGTGCCAGGAAGTAGAGATCAGCTGGTCCTTGACGATCCTTGATCATCCCAGTCCTTGAGTAAGGTTCATTCTCCAGGGCTTTGTCCTACCTGTGAGCACAGAAGTCTTCTCTGGCTTCAGAGGATGTGCTCGGGAGAGGAGATGCAGACACTGGAGGGTGAGGCTGGGGTATTCCTATCATTGTTCCCCAGATCCCTCCCACTGCAGGTGCCGTAGAATTGGCTGCACCTTTTTTTTTTTTTTAAGATTTTTTTTTTTTTTTTTAATTTCAGAGAGAGAGAATGCAAGTGGGGAGAGGTGCAGAGGGAAGGGAGAAGCCGACTTTGCACAGAGCACAGAGCCCAACACAGGGCTTGATCTCATGACCCTGAGATCATGACCTGGGCCGAAATCAAGTAGGATGCTTAAACAACTCTGCCCCCCAGGGCCCCCCCCGGCTGCATCTCTTAACTAAAGGCCACAGCTACTGCCTAGCAGCCTTGCCCAGGGCGCTCCCCTCTCCAGGGATTTAAGCCTTGCTTTCCCTTTTTGTGGTAGACTACCAATAAAGGGCTTGTTATCAGATCACCTGCCGTATGGATTTAAGCTCCACTGAAAACCAGCATAGAACAAGTTTCAGTCATCCCATGTGAGGAGGAGGGTCTGGGGTATTTACCAATTACCATTAATTACCATTTCCCAATTACCACTGGTCACTGATTGTGGGGGCGGGTTGTTAGCCAAGCCCAACAAAATGCAGCCTGAACCAGCCAAAGGCACCCCTAATTCTACTAATCACCGCCTCCCCTTGCTCCTCGAGACTGGGGTGAGCAGAGATCCCCCACAGTTGCTAGCTCATGAGTGCTGCACGATCTCTTCCTGGTTTCCCTGAACTATGCCTCCCAATTTGTAAACAACAGCTTCTTCATTAAACTCCCCTTAGTTGGGGCGCCTGGGTGGTTCAGTGGGTTAAAGCCTCTGCATGGCTCAGGTCATGATCCCAGGGTCTTGGGATCGAGCCCCACATCAGGCGCTCTGCTGCTTCCCTTCCTCTCTCTCTGCCTGCCTCTCTGCCTACTTGTGATCTCGGTCTGTCAAATAAATAAATATTTAAAAAGTAAATAAATAAACTCTCCTTAGTTAATCATGTCTGATGGAAGACTGAGAAGAGGACAACTCCGGAGACCTCTGACACATCTCCCAGAGTCACGCTGTTCATAAAGCAAAGTCTTCAAAGATTTCATTTTTGCTATTCCTGCCATGTCCCTTCACTTCATACCCTCCAAATTTTAAGATCCGGTTCTCTTGGCTCATCCCTCACGTTCCCTTCACAATCACAAAGAGAGCTAGCTCATTTTTCACACTGCCTTCTCTATACTCCCCAAATTCTGGATCTTGATGATCCCCTTTTTGTGTGGTTTAGCATGTTTTCATCCATAATTTTTAGAAAGGCAGAGTCACTACAATATCTTTATTGCTTAAGGAAATGACCAGACCACAATTCATCCTAACTTCTTAAGAGAATTAAGCTAAACATGCATTCACGTCCGAATGAACTGGGCCAAAAAGAAAGAAAAGTTAAAATACGGTCACCAGCTTGGGTCAAAGTTCAGAAGCCAAGTGGTCGCTTAGCAACCACTGCTCTGGGAAGGGAACCTGACAACTCGAACAACTTTTATTTTTGGTGTCTCTTGAATTTTACTTAATTATCTACCAGTGCATGGAAACAGCCTCACAATCAAGTACCCATGGTCCCAAACAGAAGGGATATTAAAAATATTAAATAGGAAACATGGCATGGGCAGGAGCAGTCAGAACAGACCCCAGGAGGTTTGCTGTACCAGGGAAACCAGCTGAATATAAACGCTGGGTCTGGATCACGTGCGACCGACAGTCCCCCAGAGCTCCCCATGAGTTCCCTTGCTGCTGGCAATCTCTCTTCTCAGCAGGAGAGCAATCTGTTACCATCTTTGTGAAAGGCTTCATGATCTATGGGGAATTGTTTTTCTACAACGGAGGAGTAGTCTCTTGTTTCCTTCTTAGTTATAAGTAAATTTGGGTTATTTAGCCCAACATGATTTACTCCGCGGATATACTGTCACGGCGCTAAGGTTAATAATTCATTAGCAAATCTGTCTGAAATCACTTCCTTGTATTTGCTTCAATTCTAATGTGATCGCAGGGCCCTCTGCTCCTTCCCCTCCCGCTCCCATCTCCAGCCCATCGCATCGCTTGGAAAATTTCTGGTGAATGAGGCTTTGGGTCTCTAGGCCCAGGGCAGAAGGCATGGGTTGATTCCCAGGGGCTGGTCAGGGCTTAACAGAGCTAAAAATGATACCACATTTCCCAATCTTAATGCAGAGAGTAAAGTGATTTTTGTTCTCACGATCTATTTTGAAAGGCCAGGTATAATTTCTATTCGATTTAGGAAACTTTTATGTGGCACTTACCAGGTGTCAGGTATTCCTCCAAATCCATTTCAAATCTTAGCTAATTGAATCTTCATGACACCCTCAGGATGAGGTCCATTCCTCTTCTTATCCCATCTTGTAGATGGGGCACCGCGGCACAGACAACTTGAGTAACCCTTAGGGTCACACAGCTGGTATGTACAAGAGAGAATCTGAACCTGGCCTGATTCTCGAGCCTATGCTTTCTTTTCTTTTCTTTTTTAAAAGATTTTATTTGTTTGACAGACAGAGATCACAAGTAGGCAAAGAGGCAGAGAGGGGGTGGAGAAGCAGGCTCCCTGCTGAGCAGAGAGCCCGATGCGGGGCTCGATCCCAGGACCCCGGGGATCATGACCTGAGCTGAAGGCAGAGGCTTTAACCCACTAAGCCACCCAGGTGCTCCTGTAACTTTTTTTTTTTTTAATGTTTATTTATTTTAAGTAATCTCTACACCCAAACTGGGGCTCGAGCTCACAATCCCAAGATCAAGAGTCGCAAGCTTCTCCCGGGCGCCTGGGGAGCTCAGTCAGTTAAGCGGCTGCCTTCGGCTCAGGTGGTGAGCCCTGAGTCCTGGGATGGAGCCCCAGATGGGGGTTCCTTGCTCAGCGGGGTGCCTGCTTCTCCTTCTGCCTGCCCCTCCCCCTGCTTGTGCTTGTTCTCTCCCCCACTCCCTGTGTCAAATAAATAAATAAATATAATCTTAAAAAAAAAAAAAAAGAGTTTCATACTCCTCCAACTGAGCCAGCCAGGTGCCCCATGAATATGTAACTTTCTGTCCTTATTTATTGCTTAGTTTAATCCACATGGGATTTATTTTGGTAAATGGCATGAATTACATTGTTATAAATATAAAACATATATACATATAATAAAAATAGTTTCTCCAAATGGTTAGCTAATTGTCTCACCATAATTGGCTGAATAATCCGTTACCTCCCCTTTATCCTTAAACTATGTTTTTTAAAGATTTATTTATTTCTTTATTTGATGGGGGAAGAGGGACAGAGGGAGAAAAATCTTCCAGCAGATTCCCTGCTGAGAGAGGAATCCAACGCAGATCTCAACTCTCAACGTGGGCTTAGTCTCAGGACCCTGAGATCACCACCCGAGCCAAAATCAAGAGTCAGATGCTTAATAGACTGAGCCACCCAGGTTCCTATAGTAAGCTATTTTTAGCTTTGAATTTGACATAATTTTTTTAAAGGTTTTATTTATTTATTTATTTATTTATTTATTTGTCTCAGAGAGAGAGCGCGCACAAGCAGGCAAAGTGGCAGGCAGGCAGAGGTAGAGAGAGAAGCAGGCTCCCCGCTGAGCAAGGAGCCCGATGCGGGACTCGATCCCAGGACTCATGGGATCATGACCCGAGCCGAAGGCAGCGGCTTAACCGACTGAGCCACCCAGGCATCCCTGAATTTGAGATAATTTTAAACTTTCAGAAAATTTACAGAAATAGAATTGAGAACTCCCGTATACCCTTCACCGAGTTTCCCCTAAAGTTAGGAATTTACGTAACCATAGTGTAATTACTGAAACCAGAAAATTAACATCCACACGCTACAGTTAAATACTCTTTAGACCTTATTTGATTTTCCCCAGTTTACCCATGGCTATCCTTTTTCTAGCTCAGGCTCCAATCCAAGATCCTATGTTGTATTTAGTGTTCTTCAATCCGAGGGCTCTTCGGGGGTTTTTGTCTTTGTGATCTTGACATTTTTGAAGGATACTGTCCAGCTATTTTTGTGGCATGTCTCTTAATTTGGGTTTGCTTGATATTTTCTCATGATTAGGTTGCGGTTATGGATTTGGGGCAGAGAAGTGACGCTGTGCGTCTTATCAGGTGGCACATGTCGACGTGTCTCATTACAGGTAGTAAGCTTGATCACCTGGGTAAGCTGGTGCTGCCAGGTTTCTTCATGGTAATGTTACTACTTTTTCTACTAGTGATTAAGGAGCATTTTGTGGGGGAAATGCTGTGGGACCATGCAAATAATCTGTTTCGCACCATACTTTTGCTAATTTCAGCATCGATCGATGGCACTTGCCTGCAGTCATTTTTCCTGCCATGTTTGCCTAGTGGCAATTTCCTGCTTCCATCCTTCTTTCTACATGTATTAATTGAAATTCCTCCACCAGGAAGAGCTGTCCCTTCTCCCTCAATAAGTACAATGATTTGTATTTGTATGGACTCATTAGTATTTATTCCATGGATTATAATCCAAATCTTACAGTAAATGCTAATATACCATTTTTTCTCTTTCTGGAATTACTATCTTGTTTCATGGATAGTTCAGTGTATTCCTGATGCAGGAATATACTACCTTCATCATTCCAATTTTATAAGACATATTAGAATCTGGACACTGAATTGAAATCTCGTCATTTTTCTTATTTTCCCAAAACTTCCTTGACTGTTTCCCCCTATTTATCTTTCCAGATGAGTTTTTAAATAATTTTGTCAAGTTTCACAATAAATTCCTAAGGGCACTGCGTTGAAATTGCAATCAATTTATTAACTAATTTGGGGGAAATTATTTTCCTTACAATCGTAAGCCTTCCCATCCAAAAACATAATATGCCTCTCCATTTATTTTTTTTAAAGATCTTACTTATTTACTTGAGAGTGAGAGAGAGAGAGAGAGAGCGCACATGCACACACACAAATGGGGGTAAAGGGGCAGAAGGAGAGGCAGAGGGAGAAGAGACTCCCCACCGAGCATGGAGCCCGATTGCGATTGCGATTGCAGGGATCAATCCCAGGACCCAGCGATTGTGACCTGAGCCAAAGGCACAGGCTTAACCCACTGAGCCAGCCAGGCGTCCCACCTCTCCATTTATTTAAGTAGGCCTTCATATGCACCTGTGATGTTCAGGCATTTATATCATGTAAATACTGCACCTTCTAATTACGGAAATTTCTAGGGTTTGTTTTGTTTCCCAGAGTTTGTTTGTTTGTTTGTTTGTTTTTTATGAACAGACATTTTACTGAACTCTCTGACTGGTTCTAAATTTTTAGATTATTTATTCTTCAACAATTATTTACTGAGTACCCACCATGTGCCAGGCACTGTTGTAAAAAAGAAAAGCTAATTTAATTTTGGCCCTCACAGAGCCTAAATTCCAGAAGGTCAGATAGACAAATAACAGAGAAAAAGTAAATGTTTACAAATAGCATTGTTATTTATAATAAGGCAGTGTTAATTTTGTTTTTACAAACTAAAGCGGCATAAGGAAATAAAAAATGAAAGGATGGAGGCATTATTTTACACATGGCATTTGGGAAAGCCTCTCTAAAGGAATGGTATTTGGGCACAGATCTGAATAAAATTGAAGAATGAGCCAAGAAACCATCTGGGTGAAGAGCATTCCAGATGGAGATAATAGCTTGTGCAAAGGTCCAGCGGCAGGAATTAGTTTGGCACATTTGAAGCCCAGGAAGCCCAGGGTGATAGGAACAGAGTGAGAGAGTATGGAGTGGTAGGGGATGAGGACAGAGAGGTGGGCAGAGGTTAAGTCCTGCTAGATCTTAAGGCTCTGGTAAGGAGTTATATTGCATACTAAGTGTGATGAGACACATGGAAGCAGAGATTCTAATAAAAAGGCTGTGGAAGTCATCCCAGTGAGAGAAGAAGCTGCGACCAGGGCTTTAGCTGTGGAACAGTCAGAAGTCAGATTTCAGATACATTCGAAAGATAGTGCTGACAGGACTGCTAATAGATTGAATGGGAGGAGTGAGGAAAGGAAAGAATAGTGGAAATGTACACCATATCACACAGGTGGGGAGAAATTTCACACATCACATAACTATCTTCAAGGATCCAGACTCAGTCAATACTTCTATATAGTGAACACATAAGGGTGTAGTTAATGTTCTTTGTTATTTAAAAAAAAAAAAAAAGACAGGATCTGTCTTTTTGGATCCTGTCTTTGGCCATAAAATCAATCCACACACTCCCAGAGATGATCAATACAGCAACTGAATTATATGTCAAATACACTGTGATGTAACAGAGCGAACACGCTCAGGGCTCTGGGCAAAGTCGAGCCTCTCCAGCAACCTCCCTGGGCTCAGTTTCCTCAAGTAAAATGTAAGAATTTAATGGGATCCTCTTGGAGGTTTCTCCCAGTTCAGGTGTTCTAGACTCTCCATGAACTGCATTCACACAGGGAACCCGAGTCAAGGACGACAACTTAGAATGGACAAGCAGGAGAGAGCAGGTTCTTACTGTTTTGCCCCAGGACACCCTGGGACTCCCCAAAGTCCAACTCTCCACTGTGGGAGCTCAGTATACAGAAGCTGCCTCACTTTTCTAGTTAACTGAGAGTTAACAGGTACATACAGTTCCCCAATTCTCAACTGTATTGTGCTTGTCAACCAAGACTCTACTGAGCACATTATATTTTATCGATGACTCAAGTACCCTTCAGGCTCCTTCCAGAGGAGCCTGAAGGTCATGATTATAATCTCTAATTAGCTTTGTTCTGGAGCTGCGTGGGAGGGCTGGTTAACCGGAAGTTTTGGGTACATGAGTCCTGGATAAAGAATGGTTGCCTCGATGGATTAAGAACAGATTTTGTTCATTTACTGAAGTGCTTGTTAATTGTGAATAATTACTGGAGGGTATAGTGTAGCCATCACCTACACATATAAATAACCATTTGTACCATGACTCCAGGCTATTAATACACTCCGAGGGCTGTTCTGATATAATGCTGGGAGAAGCGTGGGGCACACATCCTCTTTGTGAATTTCTATTTAGCCTGACTTCAGAGGATGCCAGGAGGAAAAAAAAAAAAAAAAAGACAAACTCCACTGGGCTCTAAGTTAACCTGAATTAGTCAAGGTTTGAGCAACTATCATCCATAATGAAAACCGCTTAAGGATAAGGTATTTTTGGAAGCCCCCCACCAAGGACTATAAACGAATTAAACTCTGTGATGCCTCAGATTCAAAGCAAAGCCCCCTGCTGTCTTCAAAGGCTTCTGCCTCACCAGCAAGGAGAAAGGGAGAGGCTGGTCCTGGTGTTTACTGACCGCTGTCCACCCTGCCTTTTCCTTGTCAAATGTTGGGTTCTGGGGTCTGGGAGTGAGTGAGTGAGTGAGTGGTACAGAGGAATAAGCAGAGACGGAGGAGGGCAGCTCAGACCCAACTGTCTCACCAAGTGACAGGTTCTACACGTTTCCCCAAGAAAGTAAATTCACCCCAGTATATCCCTGGGACCCCACTACAACATGTCTGACCCTTATGACCGTTCCCAGCTTCCTTCCATCATCTTTGGGCTCTGCCTAGAACTCCCCCATCTGTCCTATGACCTTCCACAATCATACATGTTCTTGCCTAACTGAGTCATGTGTTAGCTTGACTTGTGTCCCCAAAAAAGACACGTTCAAGTATTAACCCCAGGTAACTGGGAATGTGACCTTATTTGGAAATAAGGTCTTTGTGGACATAATTAGTTCAGATTTAAGTTCACATTGGATTAAGGGGGCCCGGAAGTCAATATGAGTAGAGGCCTTATCAGAGAGAAGACCACACACACACACACACACACACACACACACACACTGGGAGAAGGGCAAGCGACAACAGAGACAGAGACGGACGGATGCGTCTAGAAGGCAAGGCACGCTGACAGCCTCCAGAAGCCAGGAAAAGGCAAGGAAGGATCCTTCCCTAGAGCTTTCAGAGAGAACAGGCTCCTGCCAACACCTTGATTTCAGATTTTCAGCCTCCAAAGTCATGAATAGCCACCCAGTTTGGGGTAATTTATAGGGCGGCCCAGGAAACCAATGCGCTGTATGATACAGACGGGTTCAAACTTTTCTGTTCAGTGCCTTTTCTTCAAATAAAAAATGTACAAGGAGCTCAGTCAGCTATTGGAAGAACTCTGATCAATGCGATGGGGCAGGAGGGTGCACAGGAATTCAGGCCCCCTCCTCGCTGCACCTCCCTAACCCCCAAGCTTGGCATGCCTGACATCCCCTCGGGCTCCATAAAGCACTGTCCCACCTGAGAAACTAGAAGGAAGACACAGCACAGGTCTCTCCCGGATTTGAAAGTCAGCTCTCCCTACTCCTAACGTGCAGCCTTAATTTCTTAGGGCCTCAGTTTCCTAATCAGCAAAATCCAGATAAACTACCTCCTTCATTTGGTCACTACCCAGCGGAAAGGAGACCTTGTTTTTGTAACACACCCATGCTGGGCCTATGGTAGGGGCTGAGCTGTGCACACACGTGTGTGCGCACACACACACACACACACACACACACAATTCCTCTGTCAATGTCCTGAACTCCAGGACCTCAGAATGTGACTCTATTCAGAGGCAACATTTTTAAAGTGGTAATTCAGTTAAAACGAGGTCACGAGGGTGGGCCCTCACCCAGAAGGACCAGTCTATTTCTAAAAAGACGTTAGGACACCAACACACATGGGCTTGTGAAGGAAGGGCATATGAAGGCACGGGAAGAAAACAGCGGTCTGCAGGCCAAAAGGAGAGGCCTCAGAAGAATCAGTCCTGCCCACATCTGAAGCTCTGGTCTCCAGAACGGTGAGAAAAGCAGTTTCTGTTGTCTAAGCCCCTGCAGTCTGAGGCATTTTGTTATGTCAGCCCAAGTGAACTAACACAGCCTGGCACACGGAGGGCATGCTAACTTCTTCTCCGTTCCTCTGTGCCAGACTCATGCCAAGTGTACTACATTTATCACATTTGATTCATTCTAGACAGGCCTTCTTTCCCCATCCTGATGTCTCTGAAAGGGGCTGTGTCCAGCAGCCTCCAGCAGCCAGGCCAGGAAGGCACCATGACATCTCCCAGGGCGGGCGTGCGGCCCCCAATCTGCCGAGGGCTTGACTAGAACAAAAGGCAGGAGAAGGAGGAATTTGCTTTCTGCTTAATGGGTGTTGCTGATTCTCCAGCCTTTAGACACAGAGTGGGACTTAGATCTTGGCCCTCTAAGTCTCACCTTGGGAACTGGACTGAATTCCGGCTTCTCCAGCTTATAAATGGCACATCTTGGGACTTCTCTGCCTCCACAGCCATGCAAGGCAATTCCTATAATAAATCTACCTATTTAGACAGATAGAGATATTCTATTTGTTTTGTTTCTCTGGAGAACCACGATGAAAACATAGCCGCTTGAGGAACAAGCGAGTCCTAGCTCTTGTCTGCAAACGTTCCCTTAACACCTCCTGGTAAATTCTAAAAATCCTACCATCAAAATTCGCAGAATGGGCAGCTCGGGGGAAAAAAAAAATCCTGAGGGCAGAGTTGAAAGCACTCTTCCAAGAATCACGGCATCATGAACCCTCTTGGGTAGCAGAGGACAAGATTATATGGAAAAATACAGACATCAAAGACGGAGTCAAAAAGCGATTCAGAGAAATTCAATTCTGAAGGTGAAAAAGTTTCAGGAAGAGCATCACCCATTTGATTTGCTTGTATTTTCCCTTTAATGTGCACAAACATGTGACATATGATGAAATCTGTGTCTATATGAATTTAAAAGAGATCTTTCAATACATATAAAACAAAAATTCTAATGGAATCTAGATTTGTTGGCAGTATTTTTTTCTTTCTTCATAATGCATAAAGTAAAAGTACAACTTGCTATTAATGGTCAGGGGCTTTGGTTTGATGGACTATGGTATTATTTTAATTGCCAGGAGAACTTTAGGCTGTAGATATGGTTGTCCCCATTTTACAGATGAGAAATGGGCTGAGAGGCTAGAGCTGCCCAGAAGCAACTAGAAGCTAATCGCCACTAGCCACATCAGGCTGGGCTTGCAGCCCAGCCTTGGACCTCCAGACCCTTGGCCCTGGTTACGGGTTCCACTTTTTAGGCTCATCTCAGCGGCCAACCCCTAAACCTGAACTCCAATCCTGAATCCAGCCTCAGGCAGGAAGTTACTGCCGGGTAGTGAAATTAGTTGGTTTTTCATGCATATATAATGAATTCTTGGCAATAAATATGCCTTTATGGGTGGCAGACTTATCCATTTTTATAGTGCAAAAGAAGAACCTGCCTGGTATGTATTTCTAATAGGCGCTGCCCCTCACACCTGCATGGGTAAATCACAGCAGCGTGAGATGGCAGGCCAGGAAGACCCCAGAAACCTGCGTTCCGAGACTCACAATCTTCACAGGCTCTAGGAACCCGCAGTGCATGTGGGCAGCATCTACACAAAGCACTGGGGTGCGGACAGTTTACTGGACACAGGGCGGCTATTGTGTGGTCATAAAGATGGTGTTTTAGAGGATTAGTGTCGTCTGCAGGACTCCAGGCATGGAGTGTCTAAGTAAACACGGAGCATGAGGCTGGGAGAGGGAGTGGGGAGAGGGAGACGCCATTCCCAGCCTGGCTCGAGACGCAAGCATCCACAGAGCACTCTGGAAGGAAGCAAAAATCCTGGAGACAAATGCTCTGCAGCAGAATCTCAGGGAGGGCTTACGGAAACACAGACTGTGTGTAGGACTCCAACACCAGAGAGTCCAACTCAGGAGGTCTGAGCTGGGTAGCCTGAGCTAGCCCCAGGCAGCCTGGAAGTTAAGAGCACGGACTCTGGAGTCTAGTTGCCTGGATAACCTCTCAGGCCTCGGATTCCTCATCTGCCAAATGGGGGTACAAAGAGTACCCAGAGTATAAGATTGTTAGGGTGGTTAAGTTGTTACAGGTGGAGTTTTCTCTGCTCAGTAATTGTGAAACTGAGTGATGGGTTGATGAGGGCTTATTGTACTATTATTTTCATGGGTTTTTTTTTCATGTTCTGTATAAATTTTTCTATAATAAGTAGTTTTTTAAAAGGCTATGATGATACTCATACCCAACTCGGGGAATATTCAGTTCTATTCTCTGTATCCCCAACCTGCCCCCCACCCCCGACAAAAAGAAACATGGTAACAGAATTTCTAGAAACAAACGTGCGTTTGAGAAGTGGGAATGAACCAACATAACAACAAAACATAACATAAGGTAACGTAACATAACGTAACTGTTGAAGTAACTGCTTGTTTTATTTGCCTTGCATTTTATTTGCTTCAAAAAATGAAGATTAGTAGAGGTGGGAGAGGTTTGTAAATGGACAAGACCTCTTGCTACCTCTCTGTGCTTTTTTCATGCTCTCTTCTGGGACTCTCCCCCTTCTCCCCTCTCCCCCTTCCTTCCTTCTCACCCTCCCCTCTTTCTCCCCTCGTCCTTCCTCCCCCTTTCTCCATACCACCTTCCCTGCCCCCAACTCTCATCCTCTCCCCATCTCCCTCATATCTGCAGCACACGTGTATCTGTGTGCCTACAGAAGGAAGCAGAACAGTTTCAAAACAGCAATTTCAGTTTTTACCTCTTATGTTAGCACATTACTCGCAGCGTATGTACACACAATTATTTCTGCGATTAGTCTTGTCGGGGAGAGGAAGCGCCCAGATTTGGATCAAACACACCTTGGTTTCCATCCTGGCTTAGCCTCTCGCCAGTGTGTGGCTCTAGGTTAAGAACCTCCTAGAGTCCTAGTCTGCTCATCTGGAAAATGCAGGGGACCTGTCTGGGCCCCTGAAACCAGGGCCTGACACAAGGACACAGGTCCTGGGGAGCAGGACAGCAAGACACGGAGAAGGGGAGGCCAATAAAAGGCATGTTTCCCAGTTGGTGCCCGAGGCCATAGGGCTCAGCTTTGTGAGAGACTCTAGGAAAGGCACAGGATGCCTCCCAGAACTGTCCGCAGGAAGAACATCAGGCATTCATCCACCAGTTTCCAGTCCCCACTGGCTGAGTCCCCCACATTCAGGACCGCACCTGTATGTGGACTGAGGAATTGTATGGCTGAACCAGGAGAGGGGCAAGACAAGCAGGGGGCACAGGGCTGCGGGACGGTCAGCGTGCATGGGGGATGGTCGGCATGCATGGGGGACAGTCAGCGTGCATGGGAATGTCTGTGCCTGGGGCTGAAATCCAAGGGGAGACAAGGGAATGGGACAAGAACCCCAAAGTGACTGGGGAAGCCTTTAACAACTACAGAACGAATAAGAAGGACATAAGCTAAAGCCTGTGATCCAGCTGGTCCACGACAGCCTCCTGCCCTTTTCCCTGTCACCTTGCTAGCCTGGGAGCCAGGACCCTCCTGCTCTCTGTCCTCATTCCTACCCTCCCCTGACTCTGAGCTCACAGCAGTCGCTCAATAAATCTCTTTCCCGAAGGTGTTATAAAGTTCCAAAAAGGTCTTCTCTCCTAAGGATGGCTTTGGCCATTTGTTTGTTCATTCTTTTCATGCCTTCAAAACACCCTGCGGCACTCTATCAAATGCCCTGTGCTTGCGATAATAAACTCGTCATGTGTTAAACCGCTACAATATTGGGACTTATTTGTTATAGCAGCAAGCATAATTCAAACTAACCCACCGGGCCCATAACACGCTCCCTGCCTAGTAAGAGAGAGGACACGTGTACCCAAACCTCCTAGTGGATACAGGAGGGACAGGAGTTTCAGACATGTAGGAGAGTTTCTCCTGGTGGCAGCTGACTGTTCCACCACGTTGCAGAACTGCCAGAAGCACCAGCCCTCACTGGATTGGCGCCACCTGTCACTCTGGGATCAGGGCAGGATTTCTAGAAGAATAGGCATTGTGGCTTGAGCCTCCATAGGGTGAGTAGGAACCACACCTGCAAAGAAGGGACAAGGCATTGCGGCCGGATGAAACAAAAGGAGAAAGACCCGGTGGATGGAAAATCAGAGCCGTGCTCAGAGCCGGAAGAGCCACCAGCGTTTACTGAGCAGGAGCCAGAGGCCAGACATTGGGTTGAGAGTGTTACATCCCTTAGCTCACTTGACCCCACAACTCCCTCATGAGGCAGAAACTATTATCTCATTTTATAGATAAAAAACTGTGTTCCAGAGATGTACAGTCACTTGCCAAAGTCACAGGAAGTGGCAGAGTCAGGATGTGAATCCAGACAGTCTGGCTCCAGATCCTGGGCTTTAAACTGCCCGGGGACCCTGGCCACAAACCCTACAGTTATCACAGCACTTTACAGTTTGCAAAACTCCTCTGGACTTATCTGGTTTTGCCATGGCAACAGCAGCTGTTCCCATTTTACAGATGAAGGAACAGCACTAAAGGTCCTGGGATTCAGCAGGAATCACAGAGTAAGCAAGCACAGAGTAAGCACAGAGGCCAGGACTCAAACCCTGTCCTCCACCCCAGCCAAGAATGCAGCAGCAAGGAGTCTGCAAAGCTGTCTCTCTCCTTCCTCTGCACGGGAGGCGAGGTGTCTATATTTAGATCATTACAAGGAGCTGCTGAGAGAGTGTCCTCAGGCTATGCATTCGGCCTTACACACACATTCAGTGCAGATCCAGGAGAAGGCCAGGGATAAACGGGTGGGAGAAGGTCCTTGATTCCAAACAGAAATCGAGATGATCAAACACAGCCCAACCACAAATGGAGGGTGCAGGAGAGAAACCAGCTTTACCTCCAACCCTGTGTACTCAGAAGCTTTTCCCAGAACCCAGGTCCCACCCAGGAAATTGCCATTTCATGCATTAGTTTATTTTTCGTATGTACTTTGCAAGGCTCCATGTTTCACTGAGTCCTTATCTTCTTGGTCCAATCCCACAGACCGTTGGGCTGGCAAAAGTTCAAATCCATTCAGACCATTGTAGGGCCTGGCTCGCAACAGGGACAAATGCTTATGCGCAGAGCAAAGATCCCACTGCCAGCCGCACTCAGGGAGGATGGAGTGTCTGGTGAGTCTGTATGGTAGGGACGACCTGCTGTTCACCAAAATGCACACTCTCCTTCTGTGTGTCCCAACCAGAAACTACATTTCCCGGTTACCCTTGCAGCTAAGTGAGGTCCTGTGACCAGTTCTCACCAATCGAGGATGAGCAAAAGTGATCTGTGTCTCTCACTAGGCCAGACAGTTAAGAAACAGGTGGGCTTTTTCCCCTGGATGCAGACCCTGGTGAATGGTGGAGGCACAAAGTGGAAGGAACCAGAGTATCCCTAAGGAGAAAACACTTGTACTAGGTTATTGAAATGATTAGGGTTGTTTGTTATAGCAGCGAAAATAGGCTGAACTAATGTATCTCCCTTCCTGACACCTGGCAACTTCAGCTCCCCATGGAAGAGGGTTGGAATCCTTGCTCCCTGAGGACAGCTGAAGTCTTCAACTGCTCCCTGTTGAATGCTGGCCTGACACCACCACTGAGTTCCTGCCTCAGTTTCCCTGAATAGAACAACAGATTCCCCTTAAGATAAAGCTGACTTTGATCCCAGTCCATTTGGAACCAGCTGCTCAGACTTGGTCAACATCCTCCCACCCCATCTCTGGACCGAGACATGTTCAAAATGGACTACGGACTCATGGCATAGGTGATGCCCACCTACCTCCTAATTCATGTGACTGCACCCAGCAGCGCTGCTACTGAATTTTGCTCCTGGTTAACTGATATTGGTACTGTCTGGGTTTGAGCCTACAATCTCTAGCCTTACTGGCGGCTTGATACCAGACCCTGGAGGCCAAGAGTAGCGTAAGAGGTAGAGTCCAGTACAGACTTTGAAAAGCCTGAAACCAAACCATAATTTTCAGGATGAAGTTTGTATTCCTCTGTTCATCCAAAAAGCCCACCTACTCATCTCAGTCCTCCCCATCTGCTGGCTCCCAATCTGCCTCCTCCATCAGCCTAGCCCACCGCTGCTCCTCCCAATGTGTGGAACTACGTAGCACCCTACAGCTGTGGAATGCTTTCCCTGCCATCCCAAGTGCCCTTCTGACTTTAAATGGGATTGCAGAGCCTGGCCGGGGATCACTGCTGGGTTTTTGCCTACTCAGAATCCCTTTCTCTTCTAGAAATATAAACCCATGGCGGGGGAGCCTTACTATGAGGTTAATTACAGCCAACTCCACCACCTTCCCCACCAGAGCAGCAAACAAGAAATTATGCAGGGCTAATCCAGGAAACTAAATGTTTAATACCCACAGAGATCAGGCCTCTTTTCCTTTAGAAGCTGCCTGGAAGACAGAGCCTAGGGCCTTCTCTGATCATCTTGTCCCCACCCTATTTGAGAATGGAGCCAAGAAGACCTCAGAAATGGGGTGAGAGATAAGACACTGTGTCACTGTCTGCTGGTCAGAGCCCCTCTACCAGACCAGTGTATCCATCATAGGTGCTGTCTAAAACTGCAAACAGCTCGTACCTGAACCTTCCTTTTATAGCACTGCCCTCGGCCCAAAGAGACTCATTTTGCCAAGAAATTCTGAGGAGGTTATGCTTCCCATTCCAGAAGTAGGCGCAGAGCCAATACCTGCCTAATAGGGGAGTATAAAAGGCCAAGCATCTTGCCTGAGAATGGGCCCATTCTGTGATAGGTTTTCATGCTCTAGAACTCTTCATGGGATCAGGCTGCAGCTAGACTCCAGCTGAAACCACATTCTTCATTGGTTCAAGTCTTGCTTACAGATTCACTCCCTTGCCATTCCTCCCGAGAGTACTCCCCCAATAAATAACATGCACAAGAATCCCCATTGCAAGCTCTGCTTCTAGGGTATCCAACCTGAGACTCTTCTGGATCAAGCCATTCCTGAAGTCAGACCATGGACTTCTAGCTCCAAGATCCCACAAATTCACTTAAAAAAAAACAAAACAAAACAAAACAAAATGTTGTTTGGAATTGAGTTTCCGACAGTTGTATTTGACCTTGGAGACCTATTAATTTAGTGAAAAAGAAACATTCGTGTAGCAATCTTTATTCTCAATCTCACCTCCATCATCAAACCAGAGTGAGGAACACTTGCAGCGTGTTGGCTCCTGGAGACCCATGTGCCTATAGCCTGTGCAGGCAGACACCCCCACACCCCACAAACCCGTGCTGCAAACAGAAACTGTCACACTTCCCCACCCATCTTGGGAACTTTGTTCAGTGTGTGATTCTAAAAAGGGTTGCCAGATCAGGCCAGATTTCAACTGCAATATAGAGGACCAACTGCTTAGTCTCTCTTTGGTCTATGCTGAATACACATAACGCTTGTATTTGTAATAAATGTTTAGAGAAAACCCGCTTCAGTTCTCAGCTTTAGAGAGTTGCATGCCTTTCAAGGATTCTTGCATCTGACTGTTACAATGCAAAGACTGCTGGCTATTAGGATCTGTCTTGAAATCCTCCAAGAGGTTGGCACCGTGTAGTATTAGAAAATTATGGTGTTTTGCTGTGTCGCCACAAAAAGAAAGATTAAACACAAAGCTGGGCTTAATAAATAAAGTTGAAGGTTGCTGAGCAGAACAAGGGAGCCCACTCTTCATTCCTATGGCCAATGCCTTGAAAAGTCCAGAATGAATTACAGACACCCCAAACTCCAGTTCTGGTGTCTTCAAGATGGGCTGTTACAAGTGTGACAAGGTTTGACTGTGTGTTCTGGATTTCATTTGGGGTCAGTTACAAATGACAGACTTCCCATTCAGCATTATGTACAGTAAAGTGACAGTTCACTCTCCCACCAAATTCCTATGAAGTGGTGAAATCACTATTACCATCACCATGTCACAGAGGAGAACCCCCCAAGCAGAGAGAGGTTGAGCAATGAGCTCAAGGTCACACTTCCAGTAAGCGGCAGAGCTGAGATTTTGACAGACCCCTCTCGGAATCCAGAAGCCTGTGTTCATGAAGATCTACTGCCTCGTGCGTCGAAGAATATCATGTGGATTTATTCTTTCTTTTCCTTAGAAGTTTGGTAACTTTAGGGGCGCCTGGGGGGCTCAGTCGCTTAAGCGGCTGCCTTTGGCTTAGGTCATGATCCCAGAGTCCTGGGATCCAGCCCCGCATCAGGCTCCCTGCTCAGCGGAGAGCCTGCTTCTCCCTCTTCCTCTGCCTGCTGCTCTGCCTACTTGCACTCTCTGTGCATCCAGTAAATAAATAAATAATAAAATCTTTAAAAGAAGTTTGGTAACTTTGTACCAGGCACTGTGAATAAAGGTGACTCGTAGTAAAGATTTCCTTCTGAGATGACCCTTTGGAAGTCACGGTGCCCAGAGTCTCCATGGCCCAAATCTGCTTCAGTCTGCGGTCCCCGGGCAGGATACACACCTGGGGGTGCCCCTACACAGTGTATGCTTGGAGGCCTGGGGGTCAGGTCCGAGCTGCCTCAGGACAATGGGCATGTGACGCCCACAGTTCCTGCCACCCCCGTGACATCCCTAAGCCCTCACTCCCTCGTTTGTAAAATGGGGACGATAAGCCTTGCGGGAGTGGAGGGTCTGTTAAAAGTTAAAGAACATCATAAAACCATTAAACACAAAGTTTCTAGGAGCCCTTGGGGAGATGTGTTCCAGATCCACAGGTCTGGCTTGGAGGTGATGGACCTCAAACCCTGTCAAGGGCTTGGCACATATAAGCTTCTTAGTCATGTCTGTCTCTGAATCTGAATGGGTCCAACACGCTTATTTTACAGATGAGAACACTGAGGCCCAGGGAGGGGCAGGGACTTGCCAAGGTCCCACATTGATTCTGGTGAGAAGCTCTGCTATCTCAATGCCCAAGGCTTCCTCCCTTACATCCTGTGCCCACCATCCTGAATCAGGGGCTGAGTGGCCCTGTGTCCCCTGGGCCTCACTACACGGTGTGTCCATACCTCCCTGGGAAGGGGCTCCACACACAGACCTCCGGCAGCTGGGGAAGCTGAGCCAGCAGAGTGGGGCAGGGGGCCTCCATGAGCAGGCATCTCCCCGACTTCTTCTAGGGTAGAGGCTCCAACTGCCTCCTGCCATGTGACCAGCCTTACCTTCAGCCTGAGCTGAGGGCAGGCACCCAGGTGGGGCAGGGGAGACCAGAACAAGGTACCCGCGCACTGGGTAGCAGCAGGAGGTGGTGGCAGGCTGGCTTCTCCCGTGGCAGGGGCCAGTCAACAGAAACAAAACAAACAGCTTCACCTTGAAGCCCCAGATGTTCCATGAGACACACAGCCCTGGGCACCTCTTCTACATCCTTTTCTCAAACTAGCCTGTCCATGGATCTGAGCCCCAGGGGAGTCCCGGCCCTCAGCCCTGGCTGCCCAAGGGATGTTCACTAAACACACACCTTCCTGCTTTAGCTACGCCCGCCGCTCTGCTCGCCACCCTCCCTGCTCAGACCTAATCTTACTCCTGATTAAACTTTCTCTCCCTTCCATTTGTAAGGGTGTGCAGGGATGTGAATTTTGAAGTCCCGTATAAATATGTGCTTTAGAATTAAACTGGTTCAGCAATTCTTGACAATGATTTCTCGGAAATTAAGCCCAGACAATTTGTTTGGCTGGAGTTGAGCATCTGAAACAGGCATGATGGAAACGTGGTGAGTGTGCTGGGAGCCAGGCAGCCTCAGAACGGCAGCTCCTTGGACACATGCTGCCCCCTGGCAGCGCTGGCGGCTAGTGCCAGTGCAGGGACCTGAATTCCACACGCCCTCTGTCTGCAGTGCCACCATCCAACTCTTGGGAACCCACCAGGCCCCAGCCCCAGCCCAGGGGCGCTTCCCTTCTTTCTGAGAGGAGCCTGGAGCTCCAACAGGGGGACGTAAATTTGGGAAATGGGAAGGGAGTGGGACTGACTTCTGTCTCTCTGGTGGAGGGGGCTCTGTGCTGCAGGAGATGAAAGAGGAACGAAGTCCTGATTCATGCTAACCTCGAAAAAACACGACGCTAAATGGAAGAAACCAGAAAGTCCGTATGTGCATGATCGTACGGATATGAAATCTCCAGAAGAGGAAAACCTGGAGGGGGAAGCAGATCAGGGGTTGTCAGGGGCTGGGGGTGGGAGGGAGAAGTGACTGCCAGTGGGGTTTCCATTCAGGATGATGAAAAGGTTTTGGAACTAGATAGAGGTAAACTGGTACAACATCGTGTATGTACTTAATGCCACCGAGTTGTACACTTCAAAATGATTCATTTTAGATGTATTTTACTATGATAAAAAAAAAAACAAACGCACAGATCTCAAAAAAGAACAGCAAGTATCCCATCTTGCCCTGACTCCCCGGACAGCCCTTGGAGAGCCCCGCACACCTTAACTTTCTCCAGAACCTTTCTGAGCATCCCTGGATGGTGTTCTTGGCTGTCTTGCTATTTCTGCCAATCCCCTCTTCTGGTAGCAGGCTGGATGAAATGCCTTCTGCTCCTGCCAAATGCTTTGGCGGACCCCACCTGGCTCTGGGGGACATCTGACGTGGACAGGGGGCTGGTGTCTGTAGAGAGAATCATCTCCTTTCGTGCTGAGGGCATGAAAGCTACAGACTCATAGGATTTCCTAGTGGTCTTAGTATAGAGACCTTTCCAGAAAGCTTTGGAATGGCCCAGGAGTGGGACCAGGGATCTGCTTAATGATAGACACTGTGCTGGGCTCAGAAGCTCCCCTCTGGTTTGGTCCATCACCTCCAAGCCAGACCTGTGGATCTGGAACATATCTCCCCAAGGGCTCCTAGAAACTTTGTATTGCTAGGACTCTGGCAGGCCTACCTACCCGCCACCCGCCCCCATCCTCTGGACACATGCATCTGATGCTCGCTTGCTTATGTCCAGTATACGGTTTAATCGTCATGTATATATGAAGCACAGATAATATCCATTTCATTGCTGGTGAAACTGAGGCCCAAAGAACAAGAAGTCCACAGGAAGTCAGTGCCTGGTCTGCCCAGCTTATCCCTGGATCCCACTGTCTCTAGGAGCTGGGCTCCCATCACACAGCAGGAGGTGGCCGAGGCAGAGCTCTGAGTCATCAGGCACCTCTCTCACCTGCCTGAGAGCCCTGAGAGGGCAGGCTGTAGCTAGGTTCACCTGGGAGCCCAAGGGCCACCACAGAGCCTCTAAGGTGGAAACAGCAGCGAGCGTTGGCTCAGATGAACGTGGAACGGGCCGCATGGAGGCTGAGGCAACAAGAACTGGTCTGGAAAATGACCACTGACCTGAATCTTTGCCCAGAACTGGAGATAAATGATGAGTGAGCACTGATTGGGCACTGGGCATCTTACCTGACCTGCTCCATCTTTCTTCCTCTCTCTTTTCTTCCCTCCCCCTTCTCCCCCTCTCTTCTTCTCTCTCTCCTCTTCCTCTCTCCCTCTCTCTTTTTCTATTCCCCTCTCTCTTCCTCTTCTTCTCTCTTTCTTTGTTAGGCTTTGGTCCTATATCACACACACATAAAAATCCAACTTTTCTCAGAATTGTTACAGAACAAGACATTTACCTCAGTGGTCCCCTGTGTGCTCCCCACGCACCCCAACCTTGAGCAGTCAAACTGTTCTAAAAGGGGATGAAGGGATGCTCGAGATCCTAGGATTCAGCCTTGAACTGCTAGGATTCATTTTCTCCCACACTCATTGAATGACAGAATCAGGCTTTAGGAAGATCTTGCCGGGTTGGAGCGGTGGGCCAAATTTAACAATGGAAATCACAAAGGAAAAGTACAAACCCCACACGGGGTTCAAACAAGAAGTGACGTTCAAGCGGAGGCACAGCACGCCCAGAACATCTGGAGTGTCTGATTTTACGCCGGGCCACACAACCACAAACATGGTGCTCAGATGAGACCTGTGAGAGGGCCCAGCTCCCACCAAGTGTTCACAGCCTGCTGGGTCCATTCTGCACTGCAAACCAGGGTCTTTCCAGAGGGGTTAGCCCCTCACTCTCTCTGGCAAATATACCTGTGTCTCCTTTGATCACTTCTCCGCTTCTCGTGTCCTTATGTCCTCAGACTCCCAAGAAAGAAACAACAAAAGGACCCCAGCCTTGACCCTCTCCCTCTCCTGCCACGTGTGGCATAACCAAGCTGTCAGTTCTGCCTCCTGAACACATCCGGTGTCTTCCCTCTCTGTCCTGCCCATCATTCCCTTATCTCACCAGCCCCAGGAGCCTCTTACCTGGTCCTCAACTTCTCATTGTCCATTCTTTTTTTTTAAAGATTTTATTTATTTATTTGAAAGAGAGGCAGTGAGAAAGAGCATGAGCGAGGAGAAGGTCAGAGGGAGAAGCAGACTCCCCGCGGAGCTGGGAGCCTGATGCGGGACTCGATCCCGGGACTCCGAGATCATGACCTGAGCTGAAAGCAGTCGTCCAACCAACTGAGCCACCCAGGCGTCCCATCATTGTCCATTCTTTATATTGTGTTGAACTCCCTTGTCCCATCCTCTAAACGTCACCTTGGCCCCATTGTGCATAGGATAAAATCCTAACAGCCCAGCCCAACACTCTCCTGCCCACCCTCCCAACCACCTGTCTGCCTCACCATGTCCTAATCTCATGCCAGGCAATCCTTCTTTCTTCTTTAGCTTTTGAAGGTGTCATTTCCTCCAACCTTCTGTTTCCCAACCTATCACTCCTATTCACCCTTCAAAGCAGGCTTGGCCATCCCTTCCTCTGGGAAGATACAGGCAGTGTGGTCCTTCTGTCTTCCAGGCTCAAGAGCACCCCAAATTATCCTTATCATGCCACCCTGGCCCTATGACTATGCCTGTCTCCTCCCCTGACAGCAAGATCTCTGGGGACAGGCTCTCAGTCCCAGTCATCTCCTGAGCCCCAGGGCTGAGCACTGAGCCTCGTGCACAGTGCTCACTAGGACAAGGAGTCACAGATGGGTGCAGGGGTGCACGTGTGCACGCAGGGATGTAAACAATGTCAGGATGACTTCAAACCACCTCTGGCAACCTCCCACCCAGTGAGCAGAGGCTCCAGAATGGGCATGTGTTGGTATGAATCTGCCATTCCCTGGCTTGCCTTGGGTCCCCTCGAACCTTCCAAGGTGTGGACATCTCTCCGCATGGATGGGGATCCCAGGGTTTCAGGATATGTCTTTCTTCGTGCAGGGCCCTTGCACCACTGACCTACCTGTTCCATCACTAGAGGAAGACCAGCTGTGTTGGATTTACCCAGAGGCATTATGTGAGTCTACACCGAGAGACCTTCCCCAGAAGTTGTAGCAGGTGGAGTTCCCAGGAAGCCGACTCAGACCAGCAAATGCTCCTGGGATTTCTCCCCGAGGAAGGCACCAAGATTGGGCAGAGGAGAAGCTGCCCTGTGACCAAAGTGTCACTGACTCCATGGGGTGCTCCACCCAAAGTGGGCCCTTCAGAGCTGGCCCAAGCAGGGGAAGGGGGCCTGGCTTCCATATACATGTCAGTGCGGCTGCCCTGGCAGGAGACATGACCTAGAGAGACGAGGCTCCCATCAGCCCACGTGGTGCCACAGAGGACTGAGAGCCAGCAGTGTCCCCAGGGAAGGAAGTCCTTCGGTCCAGCGTGGGGATCTGGACAGCACACCAGAGCACTCTCCACAGCCCACGGGCTTTTCCCATGTATTTCCAGAAGCCCTGCTGGAAGCCTGCCTGCACAGTACTCAGGGCCCACACTGTGGCACTAGATCCCATGTCCTAGCACAGTGCTCCCAACTGGCTCGCCCCTGGTCCACAGCTCTGCAGTTCTCTCCCAGGACCCAGCCTGCTAGGTCTCGGTCCCCGGGCACTGGCAGGGCTCCCACAGGCAGGGGCAACCAGGTCCTGCGGCACCTCTGGGGTATATCCCATTTCCTCCCTCACCAGGCCTGTTGAGACTTAACACTGGTGTCAGCTCTGGCCAAGAGGGGACGATCTTTGGACGAGCAGGAGGCCTTGTAGGAGGGAGGCATCTGAAGCCCCTTCAGACACAGGAGCAGGGCTGGTGGCCACTTGCACACACTCAGATGATTCAGGGAATCTGGGACTCAAGACCAGGGTGTATCAAATCGAATGTTCCTGTCACATGCCTCACGGTCGCATTCTTCCCTAACCAGGGCCTCACCACAGCCCAGTGGATGGAACTAGGTTTGAAATACATCTTCTTTTACTCTCAAGATGAAGTCCAGGGCCCTGCCTTGGCTTTCTCTGCCTTCACCCTTTAGAAGAAGAGAGCTCCTTCCCTTATGACTGACAAGGGCCTCTGGCTTTCACACTTCACTTTTAATGCCCATTAATCACTCATAGTCTTCCCTTTTCTTCTTTTCAATCTGTCAGCTGAGCTTAGCAATAGCTGTCCCATTCCTCTAAGTTTACAGAGACCTTGTGCCCCACTTCTCAAATGCCTGATACCTCGTGCTGCCCAGTGCTTCCGTCTTCAGCGCACCATCCCAGCTCACCACTGGTGAAATGTTTCACATTTCCCCTGCTGCCCATGTCAGGAGCTCTCTGTACTTGACCTCCCACCAAGGATGCAATCCTCGTGGCCAGCTGGGTGGCAAGGGACCTGGCTCCAAAGTCTCATCTTAACACTGGCTTTGTCAGATCACTCCTCAAACCAACTATCCCAGTTTGGGTATCTCAAGAAGCAGACTCAGATGGAGAGGAGGGGACGGCCCTAATCCCAGTGTTCTCTGGTCTGTCTCTAGACCCTGGGTATATTAGTTGAGATAATATTAGCTGCTGTAAAATATTTATACATAGTAGCTCAGACCAGATATAAATGTATTTCTCTTCACATAACGATTAAAGAGGTACCTGGGCTCAGCAGATGGCTCTCCTCTGAGTGATGATTCAGGAACCCAGGCTCCTTTTCTCTTGTGGAGAGGAGCCATCTCCAACATGTAGCTTCCAAGACCTCCGTGCTTCCCATATGGCATAGATGGAGCAAGTATGGACAACACAGCTGGGAGGCATGTAGGGGCCTGTCCTGGAAGTGACACCCTATCACTCCAACCACATTCCATCAACTAGAAGAAGCTTAGGGCCACACCCACCTGCTGGAGAAGTTGGGAAACATGAGCTAGCTATGTGCCCAGAAAGAAGAGGAAACGGGCCTGGCCAGCAGCTGGCCACTTTTGAAAACATTTGAGAAGTGGCAACTTTCCACTCCGGTAGAAAAAACTAGGGAAATGTTAGAATGTCAGTCTGAGATTCATCAACTCCGCCGATGATGCTAAAGTCACGTGAAATCATACCAAGTCATTCCAGAACTCTTGATTTTAAATCCCAGCTTTCCTCTTTGCACTCCAGACCTTCTAGAACCCACAATCTTCTCTTAAGCTTCCCCCTAAAGCCTCCCCGAGTCTGCCCATCGCATGCCGGAGCAACATCAACTACAAATAGCTTATGTGAGATTTAGAACCAACGACAGAGAAGGAAGACAGGATGAAATTTTGGCTCCAGACCCAAGAAGCATGCTTATCTCCAGGAGAAAACCACAATGGCTTATTTCTTTACCTCTTCAGTCTCTTACAGGAGCTATGACAGTTTCTTACAATTTTTTTTTAAGACTCAAACACTCCAAGGATCAGCAGTGGACAAGTTAATGAGAAATACAATTGTTGCTGTTAGAAGTAAAGAGCTGATCATGGTGAAATGTGAGGAAATTATTGCATTTATCTAGGGTTTGTCAGTTTAAATACAGGAAGTTAATGTTGGGGAAACACAAATGGTCTTTGAACCAAGTGAATAATGTAGCTGCTTCTTCCTGCCAGTTTTTACAACTGTTATTAAATTAAATACGCATAAGTTCAAATGCCCCCAAGATAATGCGTTTCAGAATACCTTGTGGGAATAAGTCATACTTGCATTTTGAGATGTCAATCTGAGCCTACATATTTAAATCTCTTTCCTCCTTCCTACCAATAGAAATGAATAAAGAATGTCTAGAAGTTTTGAAATGAATAAAGAAGTCTAGAAGTTTGATAAAAGGGAAGACTCTATCTCCACGTTAGTAAGCAAGGACGGGTATTCTCAACACGCCGAAGTCATGTGGAAGGCCCATGGGATGCAGTGTAGGTGGCACCAGATTGAGGACTGAGGAGAACATTGGCCCACTCACAATTCAAAATAGGCAAGGGAAGAGCCCATCCAGAAAACAGGCAGTATAGATCTCTGCTAGACCAGGGGGCCTGTTTTATCCTCCCACCCAAAAGAAGTAAAAGCTCAGAGAGTGAGGGGCTGGGGGAAAAAAGGTGAGGTGTGAGACACGTGACAAGGGGCAGATCTGAACTTCGTGAGAGGTGTGGGGACAGCAACAAGTGTCGAGGAGTCCCCGAGCCCAGATGCTCTCAGGCCCACATGCATCTCAGCACGCACTTACTTCCCTGGACGCCAGCCTGCCCTCCAGCTGCCAGCACCCGCTGAGAACGCTCTCTGACCACAGGGCCAACTCTGTGAAGTGACCCGGAAGCAGCAGGCCCCGGGAAGTAGGCTTTATTTAAAAATACCCCAGCTCCCTCACGTCTGAGGTGAGATAGATCTGAGGCACCTGCTCTCCCCTGGCTCCCAGAGTTCCCTGCTGGGGAGGAGACGCAGGTGTCCCCAGAGGGAACCTGCCTGAGGCTGCGCCTGGTTCCCGCTGCCTTTCCCTCCCTCACTCGCTTCCTCATTCCCCGGGTCTGAGGGGTCCCGCAATCGGCTCTCTAGGAAAGTAGCTGCACTTATTCTCTCAGGATCTGGGGAGACCCAGACTAAGCAGAGTTAACGCAAACATTGTGAACGTGTAGCTGGTGGGTCAAACCGAGTGGGGCCATCGCCACAGCAGGGGTATTAGAGCAGGCAGTGGAGCCCATCGGGGATGAGGGCTGTCGTCTCAGCTAATGTCAAACTAATATGAACATAGGGAAGGATCCCCCCAGACAGGAGGATACCCCTTTAAATTCTTCCAGCCTACTACACACACACACACACACACACACACACACACGCGCGCGCGCACGCGCACGACAAGACTGCCTCTCTTTGGGAAATATTTGAGCAAAGAGAGACCCTCATAATATCTGACAGAATCCATCTCAGTCTTGGGCAAACATAAATCTCTCAAAGAATAAGAAAATAAAGAAATATCACCTACCGTAAAAAAAATATTTTGTGGGGAAAAAAAAAACAACATCCCAATCCTACAGAGTCTCTGCCAATGTTTTCCTGCATCTGCATTTGAGAAACCTTGAGGAAATCTTTCTTGAACAGATGCAATGAGATCTAAACACACATCACAAGATGTCAGCACAGGGGAAAACCCGGGTGAAGGGTCTGTGGGAACGCTCTGTAACAGCTCTGCACCTTGACCGTAAATCTAAGACTGTTCCAGAATAAAACAAAAACAAGGCAAGACTAAACAAAATGAAGATTGCAGCTACGAAACAAAAAGCTCCGAAGTCAGAAAGCACTTTCAGCAGGAAAAGCAAATACGATCATCAGAATATCTAAATGTAGTGGAGGCCAAACAATGGTTTGGATACTGCCAAAATCCAGATTAGTCATTTGGAAGATCGTTGTGAGCAGTTTCCCCCAAACTCAGAAGAAAGGGACAAAAAGATAAATATGATGAGACAAGAGAGGAGAAATATAGAATGAGTCCTGGAGGCTCCATAAGCTCCCATTTGGAATTCTAGAAAGAGTGAACAGGACAGATGGAGGAGAGGCAATAATGAAGGAAATAACAGAAGGAAAATTCCCTCAACTGTAAGCAATGGACCCGCTCCCAGGGATGGTAAGGCAAGTGCTGGCGGGGAAACATGCAGTGAGCTGTGCTGTGGACAGGCGCCAAAGCTCAGCCCCCAAGCCACACCTGAGCCTCTTGGCATCTGCCAGGTGGACATGGCAGAGAAGAAATTTGAAGGACACTGGCTTGTCTGGGTTGCAACACAATAATCGAAGCTGTGGAAAAGTCCAAGATTCCTGGCATCACTCCTGGTAACCTAAGCATTTGCAAAAGTCCAGAGCACACGAGGAGAACGTAAAGGAATCCTGCCAAGCATGGCTGGACCACTCTGGGAAAGGGACAGAGCTCGGGCAGCCTTGGAGGGGGTTTTCTTTGGGGTGAGGATGGGGGATGAGGATTAGGTAGGTCCCAATGCCATGTTTCCTCACACCCTTAAAATTTCCTTGCCTTCCAATGCCTGCTCTCCCAATCCCATCACTCTCCCTATCTAGTCTGCAAAGCTTAGAAGACTTTGGACTCATCCTGTGACCCCTCAGGCCTACTGGCTTCCAGAAGATAACTTTTTATGATTGGAGTCTTCCTACTATCTACCCTTTCCTCTCTATTCCCACAGCCTCAACCCAAGTCCGAGCCATTGGACTATTCAACAATAACTCATGTGGTCTTCATGCTTCCAGGCTCTGAAACCCAACAGTCTACTACTGCCAACACTTGAGTCAAACCTGATGTTGCAAACTCAGATGCCCACAGGTGATGTAAATGTGTGAAGCAAGCAGGGTTCACAATAGAGAATGGTGAGGACTGTGGTAAACTGGAAAGCAAGTGCCCTGACTAAAGGAAACAGTCGCTACTCCCCTCCAGCCCCTGTTCCCCCATGGGAATGTTGACCCAGCAAGGTTGGATCTTCCAGTTTTTTACAGAAAAATGAGAAATTCAGATTTTGTTGGTTAAAAAAAAAAAAAATCCTGGTTCTTAAAAGTTGCCCCTAGCAACCACCATTTTACTTTGTGTCTCTATGAATTTGACTACTCTAGGTACTCTGTATGAGTGCAATCATACAGTATTTGTCTTTTTTTTTAATATTTTATTTATTTGACAGACAGAAATCACAACTAGGCAGAGAGGCAGGCAGAGAGAGAGGAGGAAGCAGGCTCCCTGCGGAGCAGAGAGCCCGATGCGGGGCTTGATCCCAGGACCCCGGGATCATGACCTGAGCCGAAGACAGAGGCTTTAACCCACTGAGCCACCCATGCGCCCCTTGTCTTTTTATGTCTGGTTTATCCAACTTAACATCATGTCTTCAAGGTTTATCCATGTTGTAGCAAGTATCAGAATTTCCTCCCTTTGTAAGGCTGAATAATATTCCATTGTGTGGCTATTCTGCATTTTGTTTATCCGATCATCTATCAATGGACATTTAGGTTGTTTCCACATCTTGGTTATTCGGAATAATGCTATGAACATTTTTGTACAAATATCTGTTCAAGTCTTTCCTTTCAGTAGTCTGGGACATATACTCAGAAGTGGGAATCCTGGGTCACATGGTAATTTGATGTTTAATTTTTTAAGGAACTTCCACATTGTTTTCCTGAATCATACATTTTTTAAACAGTGAATTCTATGGTATGTGGATTATATCTCAATTTCCTTTTAAAGGTTTGAGCATAAATGATGTGAAATGTTTTGTAAGGCAACTACCCTGGACTCTTTAAAACATCAATGTCAAGAAAAATAAAAAAATGTAAGGGAAAAGTTGCAGATCAAAAGAGAGTAAGGAGACCCAACGACTACAACAAAAATCGGTGAGGGAACGAGGTGGACACTGGAGGTTAGGTCACCCAATACCCAACCCCAACCCTTTCTTTCCTACCTTCCTCTGCTATAAAGGCTAGAAAGGAGTGAGTGAGGGTGACTCAATTTCCCAGCCTCTCTTGTAGCTTGAGGTGTACCTGTGACACAGTTCTGGCCAATGAAATATAAATGGAAACTTACTGACAATTTCTAGGAAAGCTTTTATTTTCACATCTCCCCTTTCTGCCTGAGAACCCAGAGGTGAGAATAGAAATAGAACAGCCATCTTGCAACCACAGATTAACAAGCTCAACAACAAAAGTACCAACATGTTAAGAACAGAGGAATGGGGGGTGGCACCTGGGTGGCTTGGTGGGTTAAGCCGCTGCCTTCGGCTCAGGTCATGATCTCAGGGTCCTGGGATCAAGCCCTGCATCCAGCTCTCTGCTCAGCAGGAAGCCTGTTTCCCCTTCTCTCTGCCTGCCTCTCTGCCTGCTTGTGATCTCTCTCTCTCTCTCTCTCTCTGTCAACTAAATAAATAAAATCTTTAAAAAAAAAAAAAAAAGAACAGAGGAATGGAAATTCAGACCTGAGTCCTTGATGGCATCATAGGTCTGCCACACTAGCCCTGGACTCTCTGTACCTTTGGACTTCTTGTTATGTGAGATTTTAAAAAACATAATAATAATCCTTCAAGCAAGTGACAGAATTTCCATTATTGGCAGCCTAGTGCATTCCCTAGTGTTACAGGAAGACTTCCAGAAAGATGGCAAATTGCTTAACTTCCCTATGCCTCAGTTTCCTCAGCTATAAAATGAGACTAATCCTGGGGATTTGATGAAGACACATCGTAGGGTTGATGTGAGGATGAAAGTAGTTACAACTTGTAAAGCACTTAGACAAGAGCTTACCTATAAAAAGGCAATAACCCGGGCCGCCTGGGTGGCTCAGTGGGTTAAGCCTCTGCCTTCGGCTCAGGTCATGATCTCAGGGTCCTGGGATCGAGCCCCGCATCGGGCTCTCTGCTCAGCAGGGAGCCTGCTTCTTCCTCTCTCTCTACCTGCCTCTCTGCCTGCTTGTGATCTGTCAACTAAATAAATAAAATCTTAAAAAAAAAAAAAAGGCAATAACCCAATACATGTTCATTGTTATTAAGGTTACTATCATTATTACTACCAGTAATGTTTTTATTGCATAATGAGAGAATGTTCATGAAACCCCAGTCTCTGAAGCCCACTGAATTGATCAAAAGGAGCCCAAAGCAGAGACGGAGTCTCTAGTGACAAACCGAGGCAACCTCTATGAACCCGTTCCACAGATGCTGACTCGTGAGGTGGAGCCCAGACCATAGGGAGACACTGGAAGGCAGTGGGATTTTGTGGGTCAGAGCAAGGACCCTGGAATCAACTTCACTGGATTTTACTCCTGAATCTACCGTGTATTAGACTGAAACGAAGGGTAAGTCGCGTAACTTTTATGAGTGTCTTTTTTCCTCACCTATAAAACGATGATAAGAGTCGTCCCTAACTCAGCAAGTTGTTGGGAAGATCAAATGAAGTGCATAGCCCAGAGCCTGGCCTCTAGTTAGCACACCATGTTAGCCACCCCGAGTCCATTAGCTGCTGCTATTGCTGTTCTTGGTCCCATCCTCTCCAGAACCTTGAAAAAGGTGTTGGATAAATACTTTGGTGGAATCACGGTAGATGAATGGATGGGTAGATCGATCAGTGAATGGACAGATCGATGGTTCAATGGACAGATGGACGGACACTGTCTCTTAGTCTGATAAGGGTTAACAACCTCAGCGCACACACAGCCCCATTCGTTATAGAACCTGCCTGGACTCCCTCCTCTGCCCCCACAGAGTAAAAAAGATATCTCTGATTCACAGCCTCAGTGTACAGAGCACCCCCTTGAAAATCCCTTCTTAACAAAACTCTGAAAGAAAAATACATCTTGCCACTGCCGTGAGAATTATAGGTTGTCAGCCGCCCAGCA
Source organism: Lontra canadensis (assembly GCF_010015895.1). NCBI lineage: Eukaryota > Metazoa > Chordata > Mammalia > Carnivora > Mustelidae > Lontra > Lontra canadensis. Next base: position 3,730,622 of record NW_022631099.1, on the reverse strand, counting down.
TTAGGGCAGATCCCTAGACTTTATTTATTTTTAATAACAAAGTTGCTGGGCCCTTCAATAATGGGGGCCATGCCATCTCGGAATCTCCTGACTGCTGTCTGACAGGGAAGGGGGCCACCTATACCGCCCCACCCCGAGCACACAGGCCAGCTCCACGCAGACAGCTCCGTAAATCATAATTAGTTGCCACCTTCCAATGTGGGTGTGGAGGGTGACGGGCAGTGAAGCCCACACCAACCTCAGGCACAAAGACAAACCTCAGCTTGATTCACTGCAAGGTAATTACAGGGACTGTCAGAAGCTGGTATCGGCTTTACTTTCTAGTCAAAGAAGCTGCAGGAACCTAAAAACTCCACATATTCAAAAATAATCACTGAATTCCCACAGCGAATTTGTGGGTCCATCACTCATCAAATAAAGACGTCTGCAAAGTACTGTTTCTTTCAAATGGAACCCAAAAAACTGAGTTACTGCCTTTTCAATGATCTGCAAAAGGCGGGGGGGGGGGCGGGGAACCAGGGTTTATTAAGCATCTACTATGCACTGCGCTCGACATTTTAAGTGCATTTCTTCACTTTAATTGCCCCTCTTTGTGGGGCTGGCTGTACAGTTCCTCTCTTCCAGATGAGGAGACTGAGGTTGAGGAGTTAAATAATTGGCCCAGGGCACAATGGTGAGAAGGGGATCTGTACCCATATTTGTATGACTCCAAAGCTGGTGTGAGTATCCAGAAGCCCTCGCTGGTCATCTTGGGAGTTGGTGCATCCTGCAGCTGGTCTGTTCTCTGTCTGCCACGGACCTGCCCTCAATGGTGTCCATTCCTGTAGATGCTCTGCCCCAGCCAAAAACAGATGCTTACGCTGAGCTGGTCTGGGCTTGTTGCCCACACATCCAAGTCAGGGTGCCCGTAGTGAGAAAGCTTCCAGATCACCTGTCTACATACCACGTCTCTGACTGGCTCCTTGAACCCTGTTCCAGGGTTTCACTCCAGCAGAGCCACAGCCAGACACCTCTACCTAGTTCATACCACCCCAAACCCTTAGGGCTGTCCCAGGCCTCTCTGGGTCCCTGACTCATGACCACAACATCTTTCTTCTCATCTCCCTGAAACATATTTATTGAGTGCCCTCTCTGAATCATGCCCAATGCCAAGGTCTGCGGCTCCAGCAGTAAACAAGATGGCCACAGCTATAACCCTCATGGAGCTGTTAGTAGAGGGAAGGAGACAGACACTAAATAATCAGAGACCAAACATTTCCAGAATCATCTACTCAACACGCCAACACCCCCACTGGATCTAACAGAGCAATCAGCACTGAGCAAACATCATCCCATGGAAAGTCTCAGTTAACCATCTACAAGGGTCTATATGTTAAGAATTAATATTATTCCCAGTTTACAGATGGAGAAACTGAGTCCTGGAGAGACTGAGTAAGCCCAAGAGCTCACAGCTGACAAGTGGAGGAGCCAGGGTATGAGCCCAGGCAGGGTATTCTAGAGACTACCCTTAAGGATGCCCAGTGATGTGCCCTAGGACGATGGACTCAGGTAGCCAAAACCCTCATTTGTTTAAGAACAAGTTTAAAAAATAATTCACATGGAGGCTGGCACACTCATGCTAGCCAGACAGCATCTTTTAAAACAGCTTGTTTTTACCATTCGACAGGTGTCTGGGTGGCCCTAGGCACAAATCAGAACTCATTTCTTTGCCAGGAGTGGGGAGCAGAGGCTGAGGATAGAGGACAAGCCCTCCCGATGGCCCTTGGCAGGCCCAATCCGTCTGGCTGGCTGGTGTCCCTTGTGAGAGGCCGCAGCTGATGGCCCCTCTCCTCCCAAGCAGTGGGTGGGGCTCACCACTTGGTGCAGACAGCAAGAAATTGATTTCAGATCCCTCTCCCACTCTTTCTCTCCCTCTTTCTGGACCCCAGAAACCCATCAATTACCATGCACACGCGGCCCATTCAAAGGATGGATATTACCTTCTGCGCTCACAGCAGAGCTGCGCATCCCTATCCAAGCACAGATGGAAGACAAGGGCGTGGGGTTAATTGATCAAGCAGCACGGGCTCCTAGGCAAGGGCTGGCATAAAATGGCTCATTTCACAGATGCACAGGCCCCTTGCTCGCCAGTCTCCTGTGACTAAACCAGGTCACTAACATGCTTTTGAACAAACACACCTGAACTTACACATTCAGGTACATCTTATGTCCTCCAAAGTGGTCACCTTGGAACACCCCAGTCATCTTCCTCCATCCTGCAAACATGTGTTAAATGTGAACCAGACACAAAGCAGGCAGTAGGGCTGGAAGACGGGGCTGGGGACGGGGCGGGGTGGTGGTGTCACATACAACTCAGTGCAACTTAATTCATTTCAATCCATATTTCCTGAGCACCTACTGGGTACAAGGCCCCAGGGTAGACAATTAGAATGTGAAGATGCGTCCTGCTATCAGGAGTAAGATAGACAAACAAAGCAGTGTCCTGAAGATGGAAGAGTGTGAGGAGGGCAAAAAGTGGGGGGAGAGTAAGGAACAGGTTGGGGGACAATACAAGACAGATGGTGTTAAACACTAGAGGTGGTAGTGGGTGTTAAGCTCAGAAAGGCAACAAATGTCAATAATTTTATTTTCTCTAAACTGATCTTGGGTCTCAGCTTACCGAGCTGGCAGGAAATTCATACTTGGGGCTCCCTTCTTGTCCCCCTGGATCCTGTGAAGGTCAAAGATCTTACATAGAGCCAACTCTGGAGATGTCCAGTTGTCATAGGTCCACACTGGCTGCCTTTGTTAGGGATATTGTCCAAGTCCTTGAACCCCAAGGAAACTTGGGAGTTCCTTGTTGACAGATAGCAATGCTGCCTCCATGCCATGCTGGGCTCAAGAAACTGCCCAGACTGGGACCCCCAATGCCAGGGACTCAGCCTCCTTAAAACCCCTTCATAGTCATCCCCTCTTAATCCTGTTACCTTCAGGAATTCCCTTCTCCTTACAGAATCCCAAACACCATGTCTTTCCTGCTCGTTGGGAATTTTCCCTCTCTCTTCCTATCTGTCTGTCTCTCTCCCTACCCACTCACCGTCTAGTTCTGTCCACTTGGTTCTATTTTATCCCCACCAAAGTCTTCTCTCCCTCCCCACTTGGCATAACCCCCTGTACTCAGTAAGCCTAGGTTTTTCACAATAAGAAAATCAGGGAAGAGGCCCTTCTTTGGGCAACTTCTTTTATCCTACAACACAAGCCTTCCTCAGCAGGAAAGACAAAAGCCTCTTCACCTTAGAATAGGGAATGCAAGAACACAACACGAATTAATGTATTAAGTTATCCCATCTGTCAAAGGAAGACTCAGAAATGAAGTATTTAGAAAAGGAAAAAACATTTTTTTTCTTGCAGAGAGCACAAGAGAGTCAGGCTTCAGAAGGATTGGATCACCAAATACAAAACACAGCAATTATTTCAAGGAAAACGACTGCAAAATCACCTAGCTCACTGGGTCTGCATTAGTTTATGCATGACGTGAAAACAGCAACTTTCTCACATGATTATCACGTTCACAAAAGTATCTTCACAGATTGCAACAGCAGGAGCCAAGGACAAAACTGTCTTTGTCAGAGGGTCCAGAAATAAGGGAAATATTCAAGGATGTATCACGTTAGAGGCCCTAATATTTTGGGTTGGTCTCAGGGTTTGTGAGTCTATGACTATTGGTTCAGGGTCTTTTTCCCCAGTGTATGTGAAGGACTGGATCATACTGGAAGCCAGGAAAAGTGGCTATTTTGGTTTGTGAAGACCATACAACCTAGAGAAAAAATGCAGTGGGAATCCAAATGAGTTGATCAGAGGGGATCATAAAAGAATGAGTATGTGACCTTAAAAGTGTGGGAAGCTTGGGCAACTGGAAGAGATGGAGGGCACGGGTACAGGGACACATTCACCCACACAAGAGGCTAACACTGGGTGATGGGAGCTGTGAGCAAGGCTGGTAGAGCTGCAGGAAGGTCAGACCGAGAACGGTGGCTGGGCTTCTCTGACAGCTCAGCTGTCCAGACTGTGCCAAGGATGGCAGCTCTGTGCCAGCCCCCTCAAACCCGAAAACATCAGCCTGACCCTGAGGCCATTAAGTCCAAGGTTTTCCTACAGGTGAAGGGGAACGAAGGCCAGAGAGCCTGGATGTGTCCTTAAAATATCTTTAGCAATAGCACACTTGGCCTTCAGGTCAGGGGATTGAGGGGTGAGGGCGGCATGGGTTTTTGGAAAGAGTAAGAAGACATTTAGAGTCAGGTGTGGTTCGTTAGGCAAGGACCCGGATGAGCCAGGCCACTTCCTGCTAACAGGTTTGCAAAAGTAACCTTAACGGATAAAGACAGGAAGGAGAGCAAATTCTGACATTTTTAACAGCCACTAAAGGCCATTCCCAGGAGAGTCCAAACACTGGGAACAGACTGATCAGAACATGGACGCAGCCTCCGGAAGGGGTCAATCCTCATTTTGGCAGTTACACTCTGGGGTCTTCTTTTTCTTCTTATGCATTACTCATTTTAATTAAAAAATAATAATCCATGCTCACTCTGAAACATGTAAACGATAAAGAAGGAAATGGAGCAAAAAGCGAGGGCCCCCTTTAATAGCTAAACCCAATCCTACCCTCCTACCCTCCTCCCCAAAGACAAAGGATCTTAGCAATTCGGTGTCTACTTTTCCAGATGTTTGCACCGATTCCCCATCTGTATGCATACAAACTCATTTAATGGAGGGTTTGCCTAGTCAAAGGGCATTACACGATATAATCTTCGGTTCTGCTTTTTCTCTACTCAACTTGGCATCACACTCATCTTTTCTTTCCTGTCATATACTTGACCGCTTTCTTTCAAAAAGCTGGAAGTTATAGTGTGTGGGTGCCGCATAACCGATGTAAGTGTTCCTAATTAATGGGCATTTCAGTTATTTTCCAGTTTCTGACTAATGTAAATGATGCCACCACGCGCGTCTACATTTTTGTATATAGATGTGCCCGTGTCCTACAGCGGCGATCCCTAGAAGGGAAATGCTGAACAATGAATCTACTTCATACTCTGGCACAAGCACAGTATGAGAGGAAGGTTCATTTGGTTATCCCCTCACTAAATAAGGAATTCATGAGCTCTTAAGAATATTTGTCAGAGGCTCCCGGCTGGCTCAGTTGGTAGGACACGTAACTCCTGACAGGAGGGTCATGAGTCTGAGCCCCATGCTGGGTGTAAAGATTACTTTAAAAAACATAAAAAATAGGGGCACCCAGCTCTTGATTTCGGCTCAGGTCATCATCTTGGGGTCCTGGGGTTGAGCCCCACATTGGGCTCCGTGCTCAGCAGGGAGTCTGCCTGGGGATTTTCTCTCCCTCTCGCTCCGCCCCCCAGCCCCCACGCACGCTGGTGCTCTCGCTCTCTCTCCAAAACAAATAAATCTTCCAAAAATAATAACAAATAAAAACCTTCCTCAGTTTGATATGAGCCAAATAGCATCACATCACAATTTGTGCTCCTTTAATTATAAGGCTGAATTGATTTTTGTTTTAATTCTAGTATAATTAGCATACAGTGTTCCATTAGGTTCAGGCAACAATATAATGATTCAATAATTCTTTACATGTGGGTCTGTCGTTGTGTACGTCGGGTCCTCTGAGAAGCAGATGGCAGGACAGGATGGAACGAGGAAGAGCCTTGCTGGGGGGAAATGCCACGTAGGCCAGAGGGAGGTGGGGAGCAGGAGGAGACAGGAGAGCCTTCGGATCCACGTACAGGTGTCCCACTTGTGAAAAGAGAGGGGGAAGGAGGACCATGAGGGATAACTTTCAGATCACGATGCTGCTCTGAGAAAGCCTCAAGCAGACCAGCGGCGAGTTTCCAAGGTGGCCTGGGTCAAGGACCCCACTGTGTTCCGTCGCTGGCTGGGAACAGCCTCGGGAAAGCGTGACCCAGCATGACCACCATGGTGGATCCAAAGATGCTCTCGCTTGCTGCTGTCAACCAGCCTTTTCTCCCCCATCGGAAGTTCTCTTGAAGGGGAGACTGTCCAACCCCAAATCCACGGCCCCCACTGGAGTCGTTCTTCTAGAAATTACCCGGCCATACCCTCGGCCTGATTTTCTGTGGTATCTCTGTGTTTTCATTACGGATCTGCAGAAATTCTTCACATGTTTGGTATAGCAGAGCCTGTTTGAATACACTACAAGTATTCCCTCCTATTCTTTGTTTTAAATCTGACTCTGTGTTTCACCATATAGAAGGCTTTAAGTTTAAAAAAAATTGTATAGTAAAATCTGTTAACTTTTTCCATTAATGCACCTGTGTCTTACTTAAGAATGCTATTTTTAATTTTTTAAGATTTTATTTGAGAGCGAGCGAGCAGGAGCTGGGGGAGGGGCAGAGAGAGAGGGAGAGCAGACTCCCCATGGAGCAGGGAGCCCAACACTGGGCTTGATCCCAGGACCCTGGGATCATGACCTGAGCCAAAGGCAGACACTTTACTGATTAAGCCACCCAGGCACTCCTAGAATGCTGTCTTCTTTTAGTAGAAAGAGAAAATGAGAGGAGGGTGCCATCACTTTATCTCATACTTTTTCTGGCTCCACGGTACATAAGGGACATAAATTTAGTATAAATGATTACATTATGCACTGACCAGGCCTTGGTTAAGTTTGCTTGTCACAACTTCTAGTTTTTTTCTTTTACCACCTAACTATTACAGAATATATTTCTATATTACAAAATGTTTTGGAATCAACGGGCAGGCTCTATTTATTCAAGTCAAAGTCCACTTCTGAAAGAAAATCGCTGCAACCGAAGACATGGGCAAAACTCCACATTCGAGAGAAGAAAGTGACGCTGCTTCCGTGGTGCGCTGGGCCTGATGATGTGGGAGACCACAGCTAGGAGCAAGGTATGAGAAGGAAGAAGAGGAGCCTGTGCTTAGAGTGCCCTCCTTCTACCCTCAGCGAGTTGGAGAGCCAGTTCTGAGGATGATGACCCATTCCACACATGCTTTGATCATTCCATCCAGCCTCCTTTTGGTTTTCTCCCTAACAGCTCTCATAAGCTCTGTTACATTTATGGCTTGGGAGCAGGGGTTTCCTGACTTTTTTATGGCTCCCTGATGGTCAGGTGGTTGTGGGACATCTGCTGAGCACTATCTCACTTGGAGAGGGATTTGGGGAGAAAGGGTCCACTTTACAGAACCACGGGAAGGAGGACCTTCCACTGCGCCACACTTAGCTATTCTCTCTTATCTTCCAGTATCACTGTCCTCCTTCCAGGAGCCTCGAAGGAGACAGCCCAGCATGCCCCTGGATGCCCTCTACCACACCCACACTCCCTTGGCTTCTCCCAAGGCTCCAGTACTCCTCCAAGACCACAGCAATTAGCCCCAGACAATTACCAGTGATCCGGGACTGTCTTGATCTCACGTTTTTATGTCAGGATGAATTTGGATTCTGAAGTTGATCTTATTGTGAGGGTTTTATGAGGGAAAGATTAAATCGTCCTCTGATGTGTGCTTCATTAGGCCCCAAATCCTTGAAGAGTCATTAAAGCACCTTCTCACTGAAATGCTCTCAGTCTCCGCCTGATGGATATCTGCAGGAATAATCTCTCCATTATTTGGGAACTAAACTGGCTGGGAAGCTCAGCCAGATGTGATTTTGCAGCAGTACTTTGTGTCTGGCTCCTTTGTGGCTTGTGACCCTTCAAATCCATGAGTGTAACAACATCAGAGCCTGAGCCTGTTCTCTTTTTCCCAGGAAAAAAACATTCCTGCCCTTCCTCTAAAGGGTCATGTTTGCCCTGAGTTGGCTTCTCTCTCACCATGAACCCCCAGCTACAGGTCTAGTCTGAGGCAGGTAGGGCTTAGTCCACGGTCATGGCACAGCCTGAGACCAGGATCAGGGCTCAGTCTAGATATAGTGTCAGGCTCAGTCTGGGACCAGGATCAAGGCTCAGTCTAAGACCAGAGTCAGGGCTCAGTCTTAGATGAGGATCAGTGCTCAGTCTATTACCAGAATCAAAGCTAAGTCTGCAATCAGGGTCAGAGCTGTGTCTGGGTCCAGGGTCAGGATCCAGTCTGCAGCCAAGATCAGGGTTCAGTCTGTTGCCAGGGTCTGGGCTGAGTCTATGACCTGATTAATAGCCCAGTCTGTGGCCAAGGGCTCACCGACTAACCCTGGCCTGGCATCAACCCCATCTCAGCTCAGCCAGCATTCAAGGATTTGACATCTTATCTGTGTACTCCCAGTCTCAAATATTAGCCAGACCTACTCCCAGCCAGGCTGTGCCAAAGCCACTGAGAAATTCAAGCTACCTCCAGTGAGAGAAAGCAGACAGGGGTGTCTGCAGGTGACGATCTGTATCAGAGGCAACGTGGGGAAAAGCTGAGGCAGCACTTTAATGGGTCTGGAACGGTAGCAGAAAAAGCCAATGTGACATCAGGACCTCAGCCTCAGAAGTCCAAGGCAAAGGCAAAGAGATCCTGCATTATTTCCAACCCTTTCCCAGAAAAACTTACCACTCATTCATCTTTCCGATTTCAGCAGCAGAAAGAGACAGAATCTTTGGGGAAGGGTCCTTGCTGATGCCAAGTCTCCTTCTGATCATGGCTAAGAGGGGAGTTGTTCTGCTTCGTATGAAGCAACCAGACTTGCTGGGTGGCCTTCCGTGAATCAGTCTTCCTCTCTGGGCTTCAGGACATTCCCCTGCAAAAGGAGGAGTTGGAGTGGCTTGTCTACCATGGCCCCTCAGTTCAGCCAGATGGGGAGAGGCTGGGAAGGAAGAGCACTGGAAAGGTCTTAGGCAAGACAGTGAGCTTGGCAGGTCTAAGGACCCGGACTGAGCTTCGTGTGACTGGACAGGGTATAGAGAGGACAAACCAGGGATGAAGGCAGAAAGAGAGGTAGCAACTAAGCCCACAGAGCCTGGGTACAATGGAAGAGGGTCTGGTTTTTATCCTACAGGCAACGAGGAGCCTGCAGAGTTTTAAAGAGACGAGTGAGCACCACAGGGCTGCATGTTAGTCATAATGCATAGTCTGGGTGCTTGCTGTGTGAAGGATGGTTCAGAGGGGACAAAGGTGGAGACAGGGAGGAGGCCCCGCAGTGGTCTGGACAAGAGATGCTGGAGGCCTGGGCTAGGGAGGGGGCAGAGGAAGTGGTGGCAGAGGGACACTTACAAGAGTATTCAGTGGGCAAAATCCACAAGACTTGATGGCAAGCAGATATGGGGGTGAGGGAGGGCTAAAGGGAAAGAGGTGAATTCCAAGGCTCTGGCTTGTGTGAAGGATGGATAATAGTGAAACCCATTGACATGGGAAGATTGGAAGAGCAGGGTTGGTGCAGGAAAATGATAGTGAATTCCAATCTGGAATTGTTGAGTTCAAGATGCTCATGGGACTTCTAAGTGGAAGCATCTAAGAATGAATGAAGAACATAGGCCAGGAGTTCAGGTGAGCAACCTGGGCTGAAGACAGGAATTTGGGAGATGTGAGCCCTTACCCAGGGATAACATATACAGAGAGAAGAGACAGGGACCCAGGGTGGAGTCTTGGGATACCCCAACATTTAAGGAACCAGCAGAGGGAGAGAAGTCAGCAAAGAACCCTGAGAAGGCATAAGAAGAGGTAGGGAAAACAAACTTGAAGAGGTGATGTATGTATTGGAAGCTAGAGAGAGAATGATATTGAATATGTCCAAGAGGCAGGATGTGAGAACTTAAAGGATATGGTGACCACAGAGGCAATCAGTGACTCTTCAGAGAAAGCGGTTTCTGGAGCCCTTCTAGGGACAGAAGCCAAACCAATATAGCAGAAGGATTGAGTAAGTGGACATGGAGATTGGAACTCTTTAGAAAGGTTTTCTCTGGAGGGGATGAGGTAGGATCATAGCTGGAGGAAGGCGTGGAATTTAAGAAAGAGAGGCGTGTTCTAAGCACAAAGGGACTTTTGTGTGTATATGCTGGTGGGAAGGACCCAGGGGGGGGGGGGGGGGGGGGGGGGGAGCTAAAATGAAAGAAAAAAAGGGGCTGGGGGAAAGAATGGGTCATTGAGTGTCTGGCACCTACCATCTTACAAGTCACTTCCTATCCACTTGTAGTATTTAATTCTGTCGACCTGCCTGTGGCATCACATAACCATGCTCACTTCCTCCCAGCACTTCCCACTGTCAGTAAATTATTTTAATTATACTTTGGCTATTTATTGACTCTTTCCAACAGATCTCAGCTCCAGGGACTTTCCAGTCCCCATCACTTCTTTCTTACCTTGCTTGATTTTTCATCATGCCCTTTACACTGCCTGATACTATATTACTTGTTTGTTACCGGTTTGGGTCTACCTCCCCCACCAGAAATGTAAACTCCACGGAAGGTGGGACTAAGCCTGCCTTGTCTCCATTACACCCCAGCACCTAGCACAGTCCCAGATCATAGCAGGTACATAATCAGTGTATGGAATGAACGAATGAATGAATGAATGAATGAACGAACCAATGATCTAAGAAAAGGTTCTGAGAACTACGAAGTACTGCTCCAAGTGAAGGACAGGGAGAAGAGCTTGACATTCATCAGACCTGTTCCATCTACCACGTACACAGTTTCATCTAAACTTCACAGCAACTTTTTGAGGTAGGAATGATTGGCCCCTTTTCAGAAATAAAGAAGCTGGGCTCCAAAGAGATTTTAAACACTGTCAGAAATCACACGGCCAATATGTGCTGGCACCAGAAGAAGTGAAGGCCAGAATGCTGGGTTTGGTTTATTTGCTTTCCTGAAAATCCTGAGCTCCTTTTCTGCCCCCTACCCACAGCCTCTGGGGATGATCACAGATCCCTCCCTCCACCTGTCCTCAGGACTACAGGCCTGGGAGTGGGGGCTGACCCAGTCCCATGTGTGCTCCAGAACCAAACCCTTGCCTGTAGCCATTCGGAAGGAGGGGAGCCCTCCACAGGGGGGTAGCTGGGGCTGAGTGGGAGGACGTCAGCAGAGAGATTTGAGAGAGAATCTGGGCAGGACCCGATGGGCGTAGGGATGTGGTGGCAAGAAAGAACAAGATACCTATCACGGACTCCCAGGCTTCAGGCTCGGGGTGTAGGTGGCAGTGCTGAGATCCAGAGAAGGCTGAGATCCAGAGAAAGAGGAGCAAGTATGGGAAGGGAGGTGGTGGGAAGGGAACGGTCAGGCCTGTGGACATCCAGGTGATGGTGTCCAGTGTAAAGCTCAAGTCCAAGTTGGGAATGATCAATGGAGCCATCATGGTAGATACTTTCATGGAGGCAACATGGTGAAAGGGAGGGCCCAGAGTGGCTGGAAGGTCTGTGAGGGCACTCAGAGGAGCGAGCAGTTGGTAAAGCAGGAGGAGAGTGGCCCTCCTGAACTATGTAGCTGTGGAGACAAAAGACAAGACAAATGAGCTTTGCTGTGTGTTCCCGCAACAGAATATTTTGCAGCCTCCCTGGATAAACAAGCTGTCATCTACCACCAAACCCTCTATCAGCTGAAGCAGCTCAGGGAAAAGATAACACTGCAGGTTTGGATACTCCCAGCTGCTGTGCCTAATTACTACACAAGCAAACAAACCCAGAGATTTGGAGGCCAAGAGAGGCTTGCCTGTAGGGAGGAGGGACATTTCCCCACTCCCGGGGGACGGTTGGAAGACAAGCACAGACATTTATTGAGCACCTACTGTGTGCCAGACACTTGGCAATGTCATCTTACTTAATACAGTATAAAAGGCATCAGCCCCATTTTGCAGATGGGAAACAGAGGCTCAGAGAAACCTGGCAATGCACCTAAGTTAAGAGTTTCACCCCGGCGTCTTCCCATTGCACTTCACAGCCTCCCTGGAGAAGGTCCAGGTCTGTTCCCCTCGCGTTTTCCCCAGTCTTGCAGAGTCAAGTCCAAATGCCCTGCTCCTGATTTCGCAGCTCTGTTTACTATTCTTTTCAAAAGATGTCTGTTTGCAAGAAGCAAAACTGTTGGATTCAGCAGCAGAGCAACAGGTATAAAGGAAACTGCCATGAAGAGCACAGACTTCAGCTCCCAGCACTACTGTATATTCACAGCAGATTTCTAAAACATCATTTGACATAGATGGTAATGCCAAGGGAACCCATTTGCCTCTTTCCTCCTGCCCTGCCCCGGGCACATACGTCCAAGGTCAAACCAGGAAGAGGAAAGGAGGCTAGGGAGCTGCAGAAGAACCAGACTGCCCCTCAAGGAGAAGTCAGCAGTCTTCTTCTGACTCAGAAGACAGACCAGCTCTCCTTTCTGACCTGAGATGGGAGAATGAGACTCAGAGAGGAGCAGTGAATTAGATCCCAAGCCCCACCGTGATCTTCCCAAGACAACCTGCAGCTTCATAAGCCAAGAAATCCATTTACAAGGAAGTTTTATATAGGTATTACTAGTAAGATTTAAATTAATTTCTTTACTTCAGAAAAGGATCCCAACATCTATCCCCCCAATGCAAATGTGAAAAGACCACATTTCTATAAAAAAGAGAATGAATATCCGAAGAGCAACCAGAAAGTTCCTAGCACTGTCTGTCATCATTAATTTGAAAGACTGTACACCAAACTCCAAACATACTGGCCTTTTTTTTTCCCCCCAGTCCCTTGAGATGCCCAGCCTTGTTCCTATTTCAGGGCCTTTTCAGTTGTTATTCTCTCTGCCTGGAACACACATCTCTAAGCTTATATGGCTAACAATCTTGTTGCTGGGATCTCAACTCAAATGTCACCTCTTCTGAGAAGCCTTCCATGACTATCCTCCCTCAGACAACCACAGTCACTTTCTACACCAGTGGATCCCAGACTTGAGCATGCATCAAATTCACCTGGAGGGCTTGAAATGCACATTGCTGTGCCCCAGTCCCCAGAGCTGCTAATTCAATGGGTTTGAGTGGGTCCTGAGAATTTCTATTTCTCCCAAGGTTTCAGGGTATGTTAATGCTATTAGTCTAGGAGCAATATTTCAAAAGCCACTGTTCTATAACATCACCCTGTCTTGTGGTCTTCATAGTGTTTTTCATAGTCTGAAATTATCTTGGTAATCTATTCAGTTACTTTACTATGGCCCTTCATACTGATTGGATACACCTGGGAGGAGTGTATCTGTCTGTGTGGTTTATTACAGTATGTCCAGTACCTAGAGCAAAGCCAAGTACATGTTAGATGCTCAATGAATATTTGTTGAATAAACGAGTTAGTGGATGGATGGACGGACAGACGGACAGACGGATGATGGATGATATATGGATGAAGGATGGATAGATGGATGGATGATGGGTGATGTATGATTATGAATGGAAGGGTGATGGATGATGGATGGATGGATGGATGGATGGAGAGATAAGATGGGTGAATGAATGAATGGATGCTCACCTCAGCCTCTGCATTCCTGCTTCAGTACACACCATCTTTGTTCTACACCAAGTCGATCCACAGGTAAAACCAATCCCATTCTTGATTTCCAAAATCCCACTGAAAAACGCAAGAATATGAAACAGTTTGCCAAAGATGTTGGAAGGCCATGGCCAGAAGGCACATATTACAAAACAGCAAACAAGTGAAACTCCATTTAGGCATGCTGATTTTAAAGGTCACTGCAGTTATCCTATCATACCAAATGGACCAAATGGAAGCCATCTTGAAGGCTTCTCTCTTCTACACCTCCCCCTCCTCCTGCTTGCTCTTTCCCTCCTCAAAAGATCTAAAAAAATAATCTTTCTCATTTTCCCATGTAGAGCAGTTTAGCCATAATTTTGGCATTGCTTAAGGATCCCAAGCAGACCAGTACACCTCCCCTGTCTTTAAACATTCCTGCATCTTTGAGACTCCTTCCTCTCCCCTAAGACTCATACGATCCCTCATATCACTTGACCATGCATGTCTGTCTCTTTGGCTAGTCAAGAGATTCAGACTAAGGATCCAAGTTCAAGTTTAGTCTCTTCTCTCACAAGCTTTAATTTCATGATGCACTCAGGAAAAACACCAAATGTTGAATATCACATGTAACCAATGCCATCACAACATTCACCCCAAAAAGCCTTGCAAACTGTACAGCATCCTAGGAATACTACCCATTATTACTCTCCCTAGTTTATAACTCCTTTGAAAGGGAGACTCAAAACTTATTTGTGTTTTCATCCACCCCTCCAATGCCTTACACACTGAAAATACTTTATAAATGCCTTAAGAGTTAAATAGCCTCTCGATGTCACACTAATGAGCATTTAAAGAGGGAGCAAAACACCTCCTTTTAAAACCTTCTTCTCCCTCCCATGGTGATCTATACTCTGATTTTATTTTCTCTGTTCTGAAAGCTCCACCTTAACCCACATGCAGAAATTAATCTGTTTACAGAGAGGTGACTGCCTCCTGATGGCACAGCCCAGATAACCAATCAGTGAAGTATGAGAAGGCCCTAGTGAAAAATTAAGATCTTGAAACATTGTTTTTGATGCATTCAGCAAGCTAATCCAGTGCCTCTTCGTTCAGAATTTGGTTTTGGCTGCTCTTCTGAAATTATTATCCCTAATTATTCAGAGATTCCAGATGGGGGCTTCCTCTCAGAATCCTGGTCACCCACATTCCTACAAATCCCCCCTTTCCCACCATGGGCAGGAGCCATCACTGCCCAGACCACTCTCACATCTAGGCTCAAATACTGCCTTGGGATTACTTCATTTTTATTTTTACTTTTTATTATTTTTAGGGATTACTTAATTTTTTTTTTCTTTAGGGATTACTTAATTTTAAGAGACACTGAGGTGCCTCACCAAGGAGCTGCCACAATCCGCAAGGCCCTAAAGGATGGACCATTTGCCTCCTGGGGGAAGAAGCAAGCAGGACTAAGCCAATTCCCACCCAGGAATAGACCCCAGACAACATTAAGGCCTGGACCAGCTGAGTGACGCTATGTCTAGAAAGATCACCTCTGAGTCTCCCGGGCTCACAGCCATCGCTCAGAAGGGCACTACAGCTGTGCTTTGCTGGTTTGTTGCCAGAGTGTCCGGAATAATCAGAGAGTTTAGGAGCACCCCGGGAGACTCTAACAAAAGTCATGAAAATGGCAAAAACTACCTTCTCTCGTCTAGCAGTAGCATCAGCAAAAACTGTGCAACATCTTAAGAAATTTTAGGGGTCCCTATGAGACTAAATGTCTCTGGGAATGCTCTGTGCTGTCTCATGCTTTCTATAACTGGATTTCCTCTATAGAATTTAAATCTTTAACAGAAGTACAGAGAAACTATAACATTATAGGGGTCCATCCCACCTTAGAGTGAGTCAGCTTCCCACTCTCAGGAAGTCCCTTGATGCCCATGCCTGTTCTCCAGTCCCCATACATGTGTGGGGCTCGGGGAGCCTTCATTTTATGAGAGTGAGCCTCACTCGGATTCTGAATCTTATCATACGATCCTTGGGGAAAGCAGGACCATATTCTCTGAATTGTCCTCCAGGTTTCCCTACTTCTAGATGATGTAAACATCCAGCTAAGAGGTTGGACACATTTGCCTCAAATGATGGGGGACTGAGCCACTTCCCCTTTCCTTCAGCAGCAGACACGCTCCAAGAGAATAGACACTCTCTGTCCCAGGTGTCCCAGGGCAGGAGAGAAGTTGATGGTGGAGCTGCAAACTCAGTGATCTTTACCAACATTGAGAAGTTCAGTGCCACTGTCAACTGTTCACACAGTGAAAAAGAAAAGCCACTCTCAGAAGTAGAACTATTTGCTTTAAGTACCTCGTGGTCTTTAGTTACCCCAGAAGGAATAGAATCGACCCTACACTGTCAAGATATATCATATTGAGAATCTCTAGAGGATGGAAAATGCAACTCTCACCGACAATTTGGGACAAGTATTGCTGCCTGAAGTTTTTTCTGTCCTCCTCAAGGAGCATCACAAAATCCATTTGACTGGGTTTAGTTTAGCATATGTGGAAGCAGATCTGGCCAATTCCCCAGCTCTATACTTCTCATGCCCTGGTAGAGAGCCTACAGCGTCCTTAATGAGCTCTGAGTAGGAATCTGGCCCTGCACCCAGGAGACAGCCATTCTCTCAGAAGGCTGAGGAATTCCCAAGACATTCTGCCAGCACTTCCCCTCAGGGTACTCTTTCAGTCAGACCAGGGAATCGATGTAAGAAACAACCCCAGTGTCAGTGACATCAGGACACAAGACAGGTCATTTGGGAGTTGTGGAAATTTCTCCTCTGAGTAGTAGTCATTCAGAGACCCAGGATCCTTCCGTCTTGTGGCTCCACTTTCCCCTCAATGCTTAGAGTTCTCTCCATTTATCCAGTGGATAGTAAAAGAGAGAGAATGTTGAAAATTGCACAGGAAAATTTTATGAAGTATGCTGGGAATTGGTCCTATATAACTTCTGCCAACAATCCATTGGTCAGAACTCAGTCATATGATCTGGCCTAATTTCAAGGGAGTCTGGGAAATGTAGTCAATCTCCATACCCAGGAAGTAAAGGAATGCTACTGACCCCCAGCATTTATGTTGTCATGGAGTAGGGTCAGCCTCTTCTGGACTGTGAGCTCCTCAAAAACAGGATCTATATTTGCCTCTCGGACTCATGAACTCCACACTCTTGTAGGCATTTGAGTCTGTAATCTCTGTCTTGTTGTGTTTTCAAGTCTTCAATCACTTATTCCCTCAATCAGTCAGTCAGTCAATCGGTCAGTCAGTCAGTCAGTCAGCAGATGTTTGATGACTCCTTGTTCTGAGCCATGATAGTGAGGATGAAAACAAGAGACAGCTCTATCCTCAGAGAGCTCATAGTCTGGGGCAAATACAGAAACACATCACTGCAAATGTACGATGTTCTGTGGATCCCAGATTTGTTAAGTTTGTGCAGATAACGATCAGTGTTTACACACATCCCCTTGGCATTCACCATTCCTGTACAAGGTGCTGGCTTCCCTGTGTGCAGGCTAGAAGTGCTGGGAATAAATGTCCCCAGAAACAGCTTTCAACCAACAACTAGCCAAAGTAGCCAACGCTAGCAGATAAACACCCCACCTCTCTAACCCCTCAGGTGGGATAACCATGCTGAATGTTCTAAACTGACAACCAGAAGTTCCCAGTGGCCAATGGCAGTAACCAGCTCAGTAAGGCAGTAAGGCAGTAAGGCAGCCTATCCATTCCCTTCCCTGTCCCACTGGCTTCCTCCCAGAAAAACTACTTTCATGCAAACCCTTTTCTACTTGTGGGGGACAATCTAAGACATACCAATAAACAAATGGGGTGGACAGACTTATGGGCCTTCAGATTCTATTAACCTGAAATGGAAATTTAAATGGAAATTTAAATTAAAATGGAAATTTACTGTTGATTTGCCTGGAATGGACCAGGGGTATGTCCAAACAATTCACTAGCTTTTCTTTTAAAATAATCATAGGGGCACCTATGGGTGGCTCAGTGGGTTGGGCATCTGCCTTCAACTCATGTCATGATCCCAGGGGACCTGGAATCAAGGTCTGCATCGGGCTCCCTGCTCAGCGGAGAGTCTGCTTCTCCCTCTCCCTCTGTCACTCCCCCTGCTTGTGTTCTCTCTCCTTTCTCAAGTAAATAAATAAAAACCATAAAAATCAGGCTTAAATGAATGAAATATAATAATACTAAACATATTAATATAAAATAATTAACAGAATCAAGAACACACTGCCTGAGCCAAGGGCAGAGTTTGTGAGTTCCAGCTGCAGGAACTACCGAGGTTGTGTCTTTGTGGCCTCCCTGCCCATTAAATCAGCTCATTCAGTCCCTTGTACACAGGCCCCACAGCTGCACTGGACTTCCCTTCAACTCACTCTTAGGCTTTCTCTTCTTGAAAGAAGAAAGGCCTGTGAAAATCACATAGCAGATGAGACCTCCAGAATCTTCTGGATATAAAATTCCAGCTCCTCCAGACTGGCCTTTGAGGAAGGCTGTATCATCTACCTCTCCTGTGGGGCAACAGGGGTTCAAGGGAGTCAGGGGACCTGTCCCCAATCACGTGACCCAAATCCACATGACTGGAAACCCACCTACCGCCTTCTCCTCAGCCTGTGTGTGTGTGTGTGTGTGTGTGTGTGTTTCCTGCATCTACAGACTGGGATGAGAGTGTTAAGACCCAACCTCCAGTCCTAGAGAAGGAGTCACAGCAGGAATGGTCGTTCAGCCTGCAGGTTGCTGCTTCCCTTTGGTCTGGAAGCTTCCCAGAGAAAAATCAAGGCAGAGTAGGCAGTGAGATAGCAGGAACAGAATTTGGAGCAGAAGAAACAAAGAGAAATCTTTTTTTTTTTTTTTTTCCAATCATGAGCAAAGGCTCAGGGAGCTGGGAATACCCAGGGGCAATTTAAAGGGGGTGTTTTTTAAAGAACCTGATAGAAGCTTGTGCTAATAGTTTGCACAGACAGCGAAAACAAAATCTCTTTATGCAATCTCATTATATGGTCACAAGTAAGTGAGGCCAAAAATACAGGCCCCTACCTTTTTGGGCGACAAAAGGACTAACTGGCGACACACATAAAGGGCCAGCACGGGGCCTGGCTGGTTCTCAAGAATAGCTCAATAAATGTTTCGCACTCCTCATGCCTTTCCCAGTTCTAGCTAATTAGAAGGTCCCCAGCCTGATTTTTCACTGCTAATGTTTTCCTTCCAGGATCCCATACTGCCTGCTTCTATCAAGAAGCTAAACCAATATTTCCAACCCATCAACACTTAAACACGAGGCCAATTTGTCCAATACACTGTCTATTTATTTTCCAGGCTGCAATCTTTATGATGCATATTCCTGAGGCAGTTAATTTGCTCTTGAATGCATCTCTTTGTGTATTGGTTACCCATTTCATTAGCTGCGATATGGAGACTGGCTGGGACATGTGGGGGATTTTTCACTGAGTGAAAGAAGGTTTTTAATAAGCCCCATCATCGCTGGCTTTATGGTGCCATTTGATGAGCAACAAATGTATTCATTTAGCAGCTGCATTCCTTAATCAGGTATTCACTGGGTAACAGCATATATAAATATGGAGAAACACAGAATTTAGGGAGCTGAGTGCAGTCATTTTCCACAGGGATTGGGGCATTGTCTGTATTCACCATCAGTTTGCAGGCAAGAGCCTCTCCTGGCTGTGCATGGAATTCTGTCTACCAGCACGCCCTGCCCAGATCTAATTCACTGCCACCTATCAAGGGTGCTCATTCTCCGAGGGGCCGGATCTTCCAGAAGACACTTGTCCCCTCTCCCACATCAAATAAGTCCCCAGCATTTGGGCTTCTTTGACCAATGGTACTAAACCCTTCCTGTGGTTCCCACTTTACTTGTGCTCAAAATGCCCCTTGGGACGCCTGGGTGGCTGTCAGTTCAGCGGCTGCCTTCAGCTCAGGTCATGATCCCAGGGTCTTGGCACCAAGCCTGGGGGTGGGGGGAAAAAAAAAAGGAGTGCTCAGCAGGGAGTCTTCTGCTCTCTCTCCCTCTGTCCCTCTCCCCTCACTTGTGCTCTCACTCTCTCTCAAATAAATAAATAAAATCTTTTTTTAAATGTCTCCAGATTTAAAAATTTCCAAAGTGGGTCAGTTCTTTTTTTAAACAGCTTTACTGAAGTATAATTGACAAATTAAAACTGTATATATTTAAGGTGTACAACTTGATGTGCCGATACACATACACATTGTGGAAAAACCCCACAGTCAAGCTAATTACATACACATCACTTCAGAGGGTTACCATTTTCTTCTCTTTGGTGTGTGGTGAGACCACTTAAGACCTACTTAACAAATTTCAAGTACACAATATAGTGTTGCCATACTACTACACATTAGATCTCCAGAACCCGGCATGACTGAAACTTTGTATCCTTTGACCAACATCTCCCCATTTCTTCCTTTCCCCACCCTTGGCAACCAGCATTCTACTTTTTACTTCTAAGAATTTGGCTATTTTATATTCCACATATAAATGAGATCATACAATATTTCTTTCTCTGTCTTGTGTATTTCACTTAGCATAATATCCTCCAGGTTCATCCATGTTGTCAAAAATGGCAGGATTTCCTTCCTTTTAAAAAACAAAAAATCTTAAATATTTTTTAATTAACATATAACGTATTATTTGTTTCAGGGGTACAGTTCTGTGATTCATCAGTCTTACACAATTCATAGCGCTCACCATAGCACATACCCTCCCCAATGTCTACCACCCAGTCACCCTATCCCTCCCACCCTCATCTCCTCCAGCAAGCCTCAGTTTGTTTTCTGAGATTAAGAGTCTCTTATGGAGTCTCTTATGGTTTGTCTCCCTCTCTGGTTTCATCTTGTTTCATTTTTCCCTCCCTTCCCCATGATCCTCTGTCTTGTTTCTCAAATTCCTCATATCAGTGAGATCATATGATAATTGTCTTTTTCTGATTGACTTATTTCACTCAGCATAATACCCTTTAGTTCTATCCATGTTGCTGCAAATGGAAAGATTTCGATTTTTGTGATGATCTCCTTCCTTTTTAAGGCTGAAAACATAAATAAATATATACATATATATATATATACACATATGTATGCATACACACACACACACACTATTGATATATACAAATGGAGAGAGAGAGAGAGAGAAAAGAGATCTCACAGCTTCTTTATCCATTCAGCCTCTGGCAGACATTAGCCTGTTTTCATATCTTGGCTACTGTGAATAATAATACAATAAATCTGGGGGTGCAGTTACCTCTTCAAGATCTTGATTTCAATTCCTTTGGATATATACCCAGAAGTGGGATTACTGGATCATATGCTGGTTCTACCTATATTTACAAAAAAAAATTTTTTTTGAGGAACCTCCCTGTTTTTCATGGTGGCTGCATCAATTTTCATTCCCACCAACAGTATACATACAGGGGTTCCCTTCTTTCCGCATCCTTATCAACACTTGTTGTTTCTTATCTTTTTGATAGTAGCCATGCTAACAGGCATGAGGTGTGTTTCTAGGAATTTCCTTCACTTTCCTTGGGCCCGAAACAAAGGCCACTGGGTCACTCAGGAGGCTGAAGATCAGAAGAATGTGTATGTGTTGGGTGCCCCATTGATAAGGAAAGATAAGAGGCCCAGCTAGACTGTCGGGTTAGGACAACAACCCCCATCTGTGTGCTGTGTGCGTGGCAACTAGAACAGGGTCTGGCACATCTGCATTCTCAGCATAAGTTAAGGAAAGGATTAATCAATTAAGGGACTGTTCTAGGTCCAGTTACTTCCAGACTGTAAGTGAAATCTCCCAGATATGCCAACCCCAAATGGCTTAGCAACCAGCAGACTTCCCTCCCCCTATTCAGGCCAACAGCAGCCTGAGACAACACCTTCACTCTGTGAACCCTGAGGGGAAAAAAAAGGGGTAAAGAAAGGCGAATGACAAAGCCAAACGGAGCAGATGGAAGAAACCTACCTAAGCTGCTGGCAGCCAATGAATAAGGAAAACCAATCTCAGTTTGGAAAGGGGAATGTGTGTAAGGACTTGGCCAGGATTATAATGAAAGGAGGAATTGCATTAAATATTGTGGAAATAATACAGACTTTTTTTTTCTAGTATCTTGAACTACCTGAACCTCTCATTACAGCCACGGGGTCAAAACAGGCTCCGGATCGGGGACAGGCAGGCTAGGATCTCTAACACATAGGTAGCTAGGAGGCCCAAGGTGAGGCTAAGGGCTACTATAGGCTCAGGTGTGGATAGTTTTGTGAAGAAGCCGGAGAACCTGCACTCTACGCAGAAGCCAGAGTGCAGGCAACAGGAAGGAAGATGTCACAACAGCCCTGGGATTCTAGAGCGTGGTCCTTGCTTAAAGGAGCAGGAAGGTAGGAATCAGGAAGTATCTATGTGGAGTGATAGACTAACAGCTCATCTCTTCCAGGGAAACTTCCCTGACATCCTCTCCAGAAATGAGTGCCCCTCACCAGCCTCCACAAGCCCTACACTCAGCTCTTCTTCACAACTGACAGCTTTCCTGGCTGCCTCAACCACTGAGATCTCCTTATGGGCAGGAAGCACATCTCAAGGGATGTACAAAATAAAAGTGAAAAGGGAAGAGCCTACCATTCAGGTCATCTGTTTGGGGAAGGAAAAAAAAAAAAATCATTCTGGAACCAAAGGACCAACTAGAGATCCGCTGCTCAAAGTCGTGCTATTCCGAAGCCCAGCAGCACGGGCATCACCTGGACCTGTTACAACGCAGCATCTCGGGGGGTGCCTGGGTGGCTCAGTGGGTTAAAGCCTCTGCCTTCAGCTCAGGTCATGATCCCAATGTCCTGGGATCGAGTCCCGCATTGGGCTCTCTGCTCCACCGGGAGCCTGCTTCCTCCCCTCTCCCTCTCTCTGTCTGCCTCTCTGCCTGCTTGTGATCTCTGTCAAGTAAATAAATTTTTAAAAAATCTTAAAAAAAAAAACAAAATACAAAAAACAAGGCAGCATCTTGGGCTCTGCCCAGACCTCCTGAATCAGAGTCTGTGTAAGAACAAGATCCCCCGATGACTTATATCTCATTATAATTGAAGAGCTGAAACTTGGGTCTTTGGGACTCTAAACTCATACCTCTCTGAACTCCCACATTTCCATGTTGCTTTGAAAGTCATAGTGATATATGATATATATTGTCTGGTATCATTTCTCTTTGTGCTCCCCCTGAATTGATGTGAACAAGGGAGGAAGAAAGTATTGTGAAAGAAAAGGGAAGTCATTAACAGAGCGCCCAGTCCAAGCCAATCACAATGTTGCCAGCTACCATGTGCATTCTCTTATTATATCACCAAA
Source organism: Lontra canadensis (assembly GCF_010015895.1). Classification (NCBI taxonomy): domain Eukaryota; kingdom Metazoa; phylum Chordata; class Mammalia; order Carnivora; family Mustelidae; genus Lontra; species Lontra canadensis. The sequence goes on along the minus strand of NW_022631099.1, from coordinate 3,707,824 downwards.
GCAAGCACAGAAGTCGTAAGAATCATGGGTATCATTTTCCTGATGGAGTGAAATTGAGAATGGTTGAGCAACTTTACCAAGTTCACACAATTTGGACTTGTTTTGCTGCAAGAAGCAGACACCTCATGTTAACTCAAGCAAGGAGGAGTTATTATAAAGAAAGTAGATTACCCAGCATGCTAGGATAGGAAACATACCAAAACCAAATCTTACCGACAACAGTTGAGAGCGAGAGTATCTGTCTTTGTTTCTTGGGAACCCATCTTGCCCTTGACAAGATGGGGATTCTTGTGCAAGTGACTTGTTGAGGTGGCCCTCAGGAGAAAAAGAGAGAAGGAAGCAGGACAAGGAAGAAGAAAGAAGAAAGCTAAGCAAGGATGTCATCTTAGGTGGAGACCAGCTTCAGCCTGATCTCCGAGGGAGCTCAACAGCATGAATGGAAACACAAAGTTGGTTCCCTCTTGAGTAAAGGAAGCTGGATTTTTGACCCCATGTGAGTCAGTCATTGGCAGCTGGTGGCTGGGGGCAGAGAACTAACCAACATGGCTGGCAAGCTATTAGGTCAAGGGTTTCTCTGGAGGGGGAAAAACTAGGAGGTATTAGCAACCAACACTCACAGAACTTGAGGGTATGGGGTGCCTGCCCAATGTAAAGAAGCACCAACTTTGCGTGTGTGTGTGTGTGTGCGTGTGCGTGTGTGTGCACGCACACGTGCACGTGCTTCCCTGTCTTGGGGACAACCTCAACTCTAGTATAAGGTTCTCTTTGCCCTATTCCATTCTCTCTGGCTCTGAAAGCATTCCTCCATTTGCCTACAATTGCCCTCCACTGCCTTCTAACTCTGGTGTGTATATGACCTAAAAGGACCATTCCAGACCAAAAATGCCTTTTGACCAAAGGTTTCAGGTCCTATCCTCACTGCTCAAGCCTCTTAGCCAAATGTCTGAGAATGCAATCTGACCAGCCATCCAAGTCATGGGTCCCAGCCGACAGACGGGGCACCCTTAAGTCACATGTCCACCCCCAGCCCAATCAGCGGAGGCCTGGAATGACATAACCAAATGTGATCAAGAAAACTGGGGGATGAATGAATCTGTTCTTCTCAGAAAAGTTACAGATGAAACAGGCAGCAATGGAAATTTCTATGGCCTATTAGCTGGAATCCAAGTTCATATTTCTCAAGTTTGTAGTCCTGCCACATTATTTCCTTTTCACAGTGTAGCTGTTCAGAACTCAGCTCCACCTAGCCTCAAATCCAAGCTCTACCACATGCTCATCATGAAATCTCGGGCAAGTTATGTAACTTCTCTGTGCCTCTGTTTCCTCATCTAGGAGTTAATAATAGGTTGTTAGGAGGATTATATGAGTTAATATTTGTAAAATGCCCAGAGTAATTCTGGCACCTCATGAATGTAACAGTAGTGGTTGCTAAATAAATGGGTATAATAAATGAATTTTTCAAACTCTTAGAAGGAGGGAGAAGGAGCTGAACAGGAGTGGCCCCATTGGGGAGAAGCTGGCCAGCGCTGCAGAGACTGTTGTCACATTGAGGTGTCTAGGATGGAGCCCTGGGAGACAGACAGGAATGTCACCATTGTAGCTCAGACAAGAAAGACCTCGCTGTCTCCTTTCCAGGACATCAGTGCCATGGCAACTGGAGATGGCCTGGGGAAGGATGACATGTCAAAGCTCACAAAGATCCTGGCGATAATAATGACCAATATTTCCAGCGTCCTACTGTAGATGCTAGAGGTGCTTGCTCCAGACTGAGTCTGTCCTTCCCTCCAAAACTCGTATGCCAAAGTACTAAGCCCCAACTACCTTAGAATATGACCTTATTTAGAAACAGCGTCTTCACAGAAGTAATCCAGGTGAGATGCAGTCTTTCAGCTGGGTCTCAACCCAGTAGGACCGGTGTCCTTCTAAGAAGGGGACATCTGAACACAGAGGCACAGAGGGAAGACAATCAGAAGAGCCACAGGGAGAAGGCAGGCATCCCCACACCAAGGGAGAGAGACCTGGAATAGATTTTCCTTCACAGACTCAGAAGAAACCAATCCTGCTGACACCTTGGTCTCAGGTTTCCAGCCCTCAGAGCTGTGAGACATGCTGATGTTTAAATCACCCAAGTTGTGGTCCTTTCTTAGGCGCCCCAGCAAACTAATCCAATGTCTTCGTCTACACTAAACACAGGCTAGGCACTTCCTCAGCCTCAGCTCAATTAATCCTCTTATCCATTCTGTGAGGGAGAGGTTGTACTGTCCGGCTTCGCAGGTGAGGAAACCAAAGCATGGGGCTCTAATCACCAGTTCATAAAAGGCAAACTCCTATCAGCCTGAACAACGCCTGGCACACAGGAGGCCCTCCCTGGGTTTTGTGGAGTCTTGTGACACGGTCATTAGACCAAAGGCCAAGCTGACAACTAATCTAACAAAGCTTTGAGGAGGAGTCAGGACTGTCCCCGCTCTGGGGAAGATCAGCTATGAAGCCAGACCCCAGGGAGAAGCAAGCCTTGCCTAAACCCCTCACGTCGCAGGCTCCAAGAAGCAGGAGGACCATGAAGCCTCCTAGTGCTTCCTACTTCCTGGTTCCTGCCCCATCCTCCACTCTTTGCTGAACTGTCCCTTTCTTGCCCATCCCCGTGCAAAAGCCCTTGCTTCCTGAGAACCAGAGAAGTGCTCTTCCTTGTCCCCCCGAAGGAGAAGGCCATGTTGGAGGCTGCCCGTATTCCTGGCAGAAAGCTGCCTGCATCACACTAAAATAAACTCACTGACAACCCACTCTGGGCTTTCCTACATGGGGCACAAAATAGACAATGCCATCCCTTTGCCTGAGAAATGAGAAATCCATCAACAAAAGAGGCCCAGCAGAGGAAAGTCAGAGAAGAAAGGAGAGGTGGCTGCAGACACAAAACACACGCTGCTTTGTCTCCTAAATTACTTCTTTTAAGGTACACATGGGTAGTTCTTCTGATTATGGGGGGAAAAGTTAATTCGTAGAAAATTGGGAGAATACAATAAAAGCACAAAGAAGAAAATTTAAATCATCTACAATCCCAGCTCTTGAAGATAACCACTGTTTACGTAGGGGGAGAAAGGAATTGTTCGTATGAGTACACTGATCCTGTTTTGTTTCCTGCTTTCTCATTTTGTATGTTGTAAAAATGTTTTCTGTGCTGAGTCAAAGGGTGCTATGTGTTCTCCAATATCCACTCTGCCATTCTCCTTTTATGAGTGGAACCCTCCAAACTTTTTTTTTAAGTTTTATTTTTACTTAAGTAATCTCACATCCAACATGGGGCTTAAACTCATGACCCCGAGATCAAGAGTCACATGTTCCTCCAACTAAGCCATCCAGGCACTCCTTTTTCTTTCTTTTTTTTTTTTTTTTGTCCTCCAAACTTTTTAATGATTATCAGTATTTGTTTCAAGTTTTTATTTATTTACTTGACACACAGAGAGAGAGAGAGAGAGAGAGAGCGTGCACATGCAGGGGGGAGCAGGCAGATGGAGAAGCAGGTTCCCTGCTGAGCAGAGAGCCCAACATAAGGCTCAAACCCAGGACCCGGGATCAAGACCTGAGCCAAAGGCAGATCCTTAACAGACTAAGCTACACAGGTGCCCCTGATTGTCAATTTTTTTTTTATTTTTTTATTTTTTTATTTTTTTTTAATTTAAAAAAAATATTTTATTTATTTATTTGAGAGAGAGAAAGAGAGAGCATAAGATGGGAGAAGGTCAAAGGGAAAAGCAGACTCCCTATGGAGCTGGGAGCCCGATGCGGGACTCGATCCCAGGACTCCAGGATCATGACCCGAGCCGAATGCAGTTGCTCAACCAACTGAGCCACCCAGGTGCCCAAGTCAGTAATTTTTTTAAACTACATTTCCCAGACTCCCTTGCAGCTAAAGGTAGCCATGTGACTGAGTTCTAGCCAATGGAAGGGATGCATATGCTATTCCCAAATGTAGCACAGAAAGGGACATGCCCTCCATCGCTCTCTTTTGTCACTTTGACCTACTTCTCGGAGAATAAGGGTGACGTGTGGACTGCCTTGGACCATATCTACAGAGCGCAGAGCAACAAGATATAGGAAGGCTGGGTCCCTTTGTGGCCTCACGGAGCAGAGCCACTGCAAGACCTGGACTAATCATCTCCAGACCACTACATGAAAGAGAAACTTCCATCTTATTTAATTCATTGTTAATTTGGGTGTGAATCTATATGCTAGTACATGTCTCTAAATCTTCCTCCACAGTATAGTTTAAATGGCTGCATTTTTTTCTACCATATGAATGTTCAGCATCAAAATTTACTGAATTAAAACAAAAGTTACTGAATTGAACTAATTATAAATTGTTGGGTCATTTGTGTTGCTTTCCAACTTTTCTTTGTATTAAATACCACTGCAATAAATATCCTTGTACAAAATATCCCTTGAGCATATTACTGATTATTTCTTAGGACATGATTATAGAGGCAGAACTCCTAAGTCAAAGGGAGTTGGGGGAAATTGGAAGGGGAGGTGAACCATGAGAGACTATGGACTCTGAAAAACAATCTGAGGGTTTTGAAGGGGCGGGGGGTGGGAGGTTGGGGGAACCAGGTGGTGGGTATTAGGGAGGGCACGGACTGCATGGAGCACTGGGTGTGGTACAAAAACAAGGAATACTGTTATGCTGAAAATAAAAAAAAAAATAAGAAAAGAAAAAAAATAAAATAAAAATAAAAACTTAAAAATTTTTTTTTTCTTTCAAGATTATTATGTATTTGTTGTTGGAAGATAAGTTGATTGAACTTCTACCTGAACTTCCTCTTATACAAATCTTTACTTACACAGATCTGCAAGATTCACCCCATAGCTGCTTTTAGTTTTATCACCCTCTCCCTCCAATATATATAGGAAGGAGTACAAGCTCTGGAGTCAGGTTTCCTGGGTTCGTGTGTGTATAATCTTGGGAGAATTACTTAATTTCTCTATATTCATGTTCCTCATTTTTGAAATAGAGTTTCCAAAAATGCCCACCTCGTAAAGACATGAGAATTAAATGAATTAATATGGGGGGACCATTTAGTGCCTGCCATATAGGAAGGAGGTCACTAACCATTAACTATTACTATTTTCATTCTTTCTAGAGTTCTTTATGACATTTGCTTTTCATTTAAAGGTATATCTAGGGGCTTCTGAGTCAGCTTAGTCAGTTGAACATCCCACTTTTGATTTAGGCTCATCAGGTCATGATCTCAGGGTCATGGGATCAAACCCCTCATCAGGCTCTGCACTCAGCTCAGAGTCCGCTTCTCCCTCTCCCCCTGTTCTCACTCATTCTCTCTCTCAAATAAATAAATAAAATCTTTTTTAAAAGGTATATTTAGATTTATGCAAGGTTTAAACTTTCCATTCCTACTGCCCACCACTGATAGCCTGAATTTTCCATTCTTTCATTTTTTAAAGATTTTCTTTTTTGACAGAGATGGAGAGAGAGCACAAATAGGCAAAGCAGCAGGCAGAGGGAGAGGGAGAAGCAAGCTCCCCACTGAGCAGGGCGCCTGAGGTGGAGCTCAATCCCAAGACCCTGGGATCACGACCTGAGCCGAAGGCAGATGCTTAATCGACTGAGGCACACTGGCACCCCATTACTAGCTGTTGAATTTTCCATTCTTAAGGTGTTTGCTTCATACCTTGCTATTTCAAAATGCATTTTCCGGCCTTTTTTCCCCCAGAAAAGAAATATACAAGTGGTATAATCTCTGTCTCTGCATACCTAACAATATCTCTAAATTGTCTTCCAATATAAATGACCTCTTGCCCGGGCACAGAATTTTGGGGTAACTTCCTTCAAAGCTTTGACTCTGATTTTTTTCTCCTGCATGTAATGCTGTGAAGAAATTTGCAGTCAAGTCAGTCTGATTTTTCTCCCTTCATTTCTTTTTAAAATGTTTACCTTCAAGTATGCTTGTAAGATTGTTTCTTTATCCTTGAAATTTAAAATCTCTCCTGGCAGTGACTATGGGATGGCTTCTTTTTCTTATTTATATAGGAAGGCTTTCTATCTGTAGATTTAAATCTCCCTTTAGCTCTGTGGAGTTTCCTGTAACTGTACCTTTAGATACTGCTGCTATTGTGTGTCTTGCTGAAAAATAACAATGTTCTGTGTTTCCAATCTCTCTTTCATACCCTCCATATCCTTCATAGGCCCTCTGATCACTTTCAACTCCTAGTGTTCTGGGAGGCTTCCCAGCCTCAAGGTCCATTGATTCCCTCTCCTTAATATTTCTTCAATCTGTCTACCTCTCTCCATCCCAACTACTCCCACACGATCAGATCTCTCTGCTTCTAGCCTGTACCTCTACAATTCATTCTCTAAGGAGCAGGGGAAAAACAAAAACAAAACCACAAATGTGTCTTTTAAAATATAAGTTAAATCATTCTTCTCTCTGGTTGTAACATCCTCCAGTGGATTGCACTTAGAATAAAATCCAGCCACCTCATGGCCTCCAACACACTGCATGATTTGGCTGTGTGGATTCTAAGGGTTGTCCACCAGCCTATCCAATTCTGACCTGTTGGGGTTGACAGCATTCTAGAATAGAGCTTGGAGTGTTGGCAGATGCTAAGAAGGTGGAACTTCTCTTACGGAATATGCCCAAGGCACAGCTATCAGGATGAGGATAAGAAATGGTGAAGATGGAGGAATAAGGAGTCACAGTTTTGAAGGGCCAATAGGTCCTAATAAAGAGCATGTTTATTGAGCACCTACTATAGACAGATACTGTTCTCTATATAGCCCATTTAATTTTTGCATCTTTATTAATTATGCTCTGTTTTGATACAGAAACAGAAGCTCAAAGGGGTGCCTGGGTGACTCAGCCAGTTAAGCAGCCAACTCTTCATCTCAGCCTAGGTCTCAATCTCAGGGTCCTGAGTTCGAGTCCTGTATTGGGCTCCACACTGGAAAGTAGCATGGAGCCTACTTTCAAAAATTCATTAAAAAAGAAACAGAGACTCTGAGAAGGTAAATAACTTGCCTGAGATCCCATGGCTAAGAAAACATGAGACAAAGATAAAATTCAGGTCTGTGTGATTTCAAGGTTTCTGATGTTTCCCCATAACTTGTGGCCTCCCTAAAAGATGCAGTCTAACACGGCCTCCGGAGATGGAGCCATGTGGAAGTGGAAGGCTTTAATAGGTCCTTGTTAATTATCCCCTTGATCTGTTCCAGAGATCATCAGTCTTCATATTCGACTAGGCTAAATTTGGCTGAAGTAATAAACAGACCTCAAGATGGATGTATCAATCCTGGCTAGAGGCTAGCTTCTTCCCTTGTCCCTTCCTATGGATCCACCATGCTTGTCACCAACTGTCCACCTAGCAGAAGGAGGCCTTTTGTCATCTGTTCTTTATGATCCCTGGAGATGGAAAAGACAGATGAAAGGAGCCTGGATTCCTCAATCATCACATGGGATCTCACCTATCAAATGTCCAACTGCTCTATGCCATAAGCAAAAAACAAAACTTTTATTGTTGAAAAGTCACTAAGATTTTGGAGTTGTTTGTTATAGCAACCAGCATTAATTACACTGACTAATACAAGTAATAGCCCAAGTTTAAAAACTGAGGCTCCAAGAACCATGGTTTATATTCAAGTCTGTCTCATATCAAGTTCAAGACTCCCGCCCCTATGGCACCAGCCCCTAGTGACCTGGAGCTTCTCCTGGCTCAGGTTCCAACTCTCTGGGAAACTCTAAGAAAGTCACTTCTCCTCTCTGGGCCTCAATTTTGCCATCTACAGAATGAAAGCTTCATCCTGGATGGTGGCATGGGGCACTTTGAAGGTAAGTCTTCCTGTTGCCCACAGCCCAAATGCATCATTCCACGGGGACTCTATGTAGAGTCACCACCCACAGTTTTTGGGTTCATTGCAAGAGGAGGTCAGAACTTTTTATTCTCCAAAAGAGTTATTCCAGCTGATTATGTAATCATCTACATTTAGAATGCCTTTACAGTAACCATAGCAACAATGGCATATGTGTATGTTTCAAACTTTGTTCCAAATCTGCTGATGAGGATAAAGAAATGGCTCTTTGTGTGGACCTTACAGAACTAAGCTGGTTCTGCTCCCTCCTCTGTGGGACTTAGCTTGGCTGTCGGCCGTGAGGAGCCAAGACCAGGAAGGGAAGGGCTTTCCTAATGGAGGTGACCAACATCTAAGCTGAATTTTGCCAGATGATCTGAGGTGTTCCAGGCACAGAAGAGAGAGAGGGAACTCTGGTTGGAAGGTAGAGCATGTGCAAAGGCCTAGGGGACTGAAGTGCTTTGCTGTGTCCAGGAAACAAGAATATGGGTATTTCTCAGGCATACATAAGAAGAGAAGACAGTGGCAGAGGCTGGGAGATGGATCATTAAGGATTTTGTATGCCACATTCAGGAATTTAGACTTGATTCTCAACCCACTCTCTCCCCACCCCATATCACCTCTAGACCTTTTGAGACAGCATGTCCCAGGGTGGACCCAGGCATCCACAATTCTTAAGGCCTTTCCAACAGTATGGCCGTCCCTCAAAAAATTAAAAATAGAATGACCACGTGATCCAACAATCCTACTTGTGGGTATATATCCCAAACAATTGAATGCAGGGTCTCAAAGAGGTATTTACACACCCATGCTCACAGCATTATTCACAACACCCAAGGAGCAGAAGCCACCTAAGTGTCCACTAATGAATGGAAGGATATAATGACAACATGATCTATACATACAATGGAATATTATTCAGCCTTAAAAAGGAAGGAAATTCGGACACAGGCTCCAACATGGATGAAAATATCCATCTGGAGGATAGGATGTCAAAATAAGTAACATACTTAGTAAAATAACCCAGTCACAGAAACACAAATATGTATGTTTCCACTTATATGAGGTACCTAAAGTAATCAGATTCACAGAGAAAGAAAGCAGAATGTGGCTGCTAGGGTCTGGGGAGGGGGACTAGAGAGTTGTTTAATGTTCACAGTTTTGGCTTCTCAAGATGAGAAAGTTCTGTATTTATACTGCACAACAATATAAATATAATTAACATTATGAACTGTATACTTAAAAATGGTTAAGATGGTAAATTTTATGTTATGTGTTTTTAACACAATTTTAAAAAAATAAAAAATTTCCCAGCATATCTGATGGCCAGCTGCTGGGAGCCTGGGGAAACACTGAGGGATTATGATTATGGGTGTTATGAGATCAAATCTACATTTCAGAAGGAGCAACCTGGCTGAAAACTGCATAAGGGAGTCAATACAAGCTAAAAGCTGAAGGTAGGAGATATTGGGCCAAGAGAGACCCAGGTTCTGAAGTCCTGAACTAGGCCAGGAGTGGAGGGGAGAGCTGAGAGATGCCTTGTTTAATCAGGTTTCATTAACCCTATTTTACAGGTGAGAAAATGAGGTGCAAAATATCTACCTTGCAGCAGGTCAAGTAGAGAGGATTCATTTCTAGGTAAGTCTTGTTCCAGGGGGTCAACTACACATAGTTCACTGCCTCCTTAGGGAGGCAGGAAGCTCCTCTCCTATCCAAGAGGCACATCAAAAGGTGTATGTAAACTTCAGGAAAGAGAAACTCTCTTGCTGTAGGAAATGGCTGAAAGACCGCAAGGCCATGCCACCGGGACTTAGGCCAAGCCCCAGATGGGGAATATAGCCCTGAAAGTGAAAAATTCTTGTGTATAAAAGGCCCCTGGCTTCTGGAAGGCTGTTGCAAGCTTCATGGATCACAGCTGCCTCTGATCTTGGCCAGAAGAGGCAACAAATGACAACAGGAACTCAGCCTCCTCTCAGGGCCTCAAGGACATTTCACTCTCTCCTCCTACCTCAGGGCCTTTGCACCTACTCTTTTTCTGCAAGGAAATTCCTTTTATCTCCCACTTTCTTACATCTGCCTAACCCTTATTCCTCTTTCCGATCTCAATTTTAATTGCAAAGAAGCATTCCTTCACACACACACAAACACACACACAACCCAGATCAAGCCAGTGGTCCCCTCAGTCCTTTCTCATATTACCCTCTACTCCTACCATCCTAGTCAGTCCCTGTGGAGAAACATGGCCCACTTGGGCTAGGTAACCCAAGATTTTAAAGAGACCATTGACAAAGATAGGTCAAGGGGAAGGAAACACAGAGGTTCATGCAGTGTTACAAATCCAAAAACAGTGGAGTATCATTAACACGCCAGGGCCTCCTGGGGAGGAAGCTGTACCAGAACCTGAGAGCTGGGTGGAGAGCTATGCCATTCAGTAATGACACAGCCAAGTCCCAGAGATCTGGGGGAAAAAATACCCCATTTCCCTCCCTCTTGTCTCTGGCTAGGCCCCTGTTGGCCGAGTCTCTAACAGCAGACAACAGAAGAGCCAGTAATGCAATGATCAGCCTCCGGGGCACAGAGGAGGATAGAGGAGAGAAGGTGGAGCATGGATCGGGAGAGGCAAATGGAAAGCATCCAGCACACCTGGTTCCACCTTATAATTAGGGGGATATGCACATCTGATTATTGAAAGCCTGACTGTCCCATTCAACCTTGAACTCCATGAGGGACTAGGTCACAACTATATTCCTAGCAGCTAGCATAGCACATGCACATAGAAGTCATTCACTTAGTATTTACAGGGTATGTGAATGAAAGAGTAAAGCTGAATGAATGAGTAAACTCCTCAATGTGAAGATCAGACACTCACAGAGGGAAGGCCTTAGGATGGCTCAAGACCAGCCATTCCCCCTCAGACCCAGAAAGCTGGGGAGGAATGGTCATCACAGAGCTGCAGACATGACCTTCAGCTCCTTGTCACCCAGCCTAGGTTCAGCCCAATATAAGGGCAGGGCCTGGAGTAGATCAGCTGCCCTAATGTACTATATTCTCCCCCAGCTAACTCAGACCTGGACCCTACTATCCCAGACCCAGTGTGGGACCCCAGGGAAACCCAGTCCTATTGCCCACCAACTCCTCTGGCGGGCCCTGTCCATCCCTCTGCCACATCTGACTCCTGCATTGTCCAACCTGATCGTCCTCAAGTCAACATGTCTCCTCCAACAGTGTGATTAGGAAAGGCTGCCCAAAACTGATACCACCTGCCCACAACTTAGTCCTGTGGCCAGATTTTACCCCACCCCACCCTACCCCAGGCCTTACCTAGACCAGTCCCACTATCTTCCCTCTGGCTCCTGTTAGTGTTGCATAATTTCAGATGGCAATTTCTGTATAACATCTAACCAGTTAAGGTGACCTGGGAGAGGAAGGCATCTGTAGGCTTTGCTCATAAGAGATGCTTCATGCCAGTGAGGTCTAGTTCTGCCTTCCTGTCATCTCCCTCTACATGGAGAAGGATACCAAGTCTGCTATGTATGGATGTAAAAGTTGTTCACTGCACAAAGGTGCTCGGCTGGATGGAACAGTGAGCACTGAAATCCAGCCCATGCTCCACTGGCCAAGCTATGCACCTGGCATGAGCTGGGTATACCCAAAGTAAGGAGGGCCTATCTCTAATTTGAACAAAGATGCCTATGGGCCAGGGGGCCACCCTGAAACAGATCCTATACAAAATCTGGGCAAAAGATCTTGTACTCAACACATCTGGGGCCTGGAATAATCTCTATATATCTCTGAATTTCAGGAAGTCAGATGGCTTCAAGGCCAATCCTTCCTGTGGAAATTCATTACACAAAAAAGACCTTCTAGAGTAACAAAAGATATCATTGCAATTACATTTATCAAAAAAAAGCATGGCAATCAATGTCTCATGCCCAGACTGTATTTCAAATGCCCTTAATCAATGGCTGTGCTAATTACACATTTATTGCAATTAATTTCATTTCAATTATGCCTTAATTACTAACCTTGAGTGAGATTGGGCAGCTCAGAGAATTCATGTCACCACAGAGCTAGGACCTAGAGAGAAGTTGCCATCATCCTTCGACTGAAAGATGCTGTTCCCTTAAAAGTTGGGTTTATTGGATCAAGGGCTTCTTTGGGGAAGGAGGGGTTGGTTTCTCCAGGGAGGCAATTCATAATGTGAGTCTGAAATTGAATGCAGGAAAGCAAGCAGCTGTGCTTACTAATTAACTGGAGCTGGTGTTTAATTTGCTTCTTATTGATGCCTGTTCCTCACTGACTCGTTGGCTGTGGTCAGAGGATAAATGCCTTCAGAGTTCATGCTTTCGTGGTGTCCTCAGCTTCTGGCTCAATCCCACTTTCTTCTTCTCTTCCCTCCAAAGGAGGGCTCTTTCTTGCACCCTCCTCATATCTACAGGCTCAACTCTACATTCCTGAGGCAGGGTGGAAGGCTGGGGCCCCTTGGCATCGATGGCCTGCCCATGGACCCCCAAGAAGAACACCATTCCAACAACCCAGACGGGGGCATTGGGAAGGAACTTGCCCTGTAGCAGAGCAGAAGCAGAACTCAGGCTCTGGAATCCCGTAGTCCTGGGTTCAAGTTCAGTTCTGATCATTCCCAGCTCTGTGGTCTTAAACAAACCATTTAATCTCCTGGGTCAAGGAAATGAAAATTTAAAGTGCCCAAAACACTTGGTAGGGGCTCGGAAATGTCAACTGCCTTCCACAATCAACCCATCTCTAGGGCTTAGAGCAAACCCACCTCTGGGACATTTGTTTCTAGGAGAGCAGATAGTTCCACAAAACATCTTTTTTACCCAGCTCAGGAGAAGGAACTGTGGAAATCTGCTAGTCTAGACCTTCATCTTAATGAGGGGGAAACTGAGGACAAAGAGGGGAAGCCAGAAGTCACACTGTGAGTGGATGCCAGAATTAGACTAGAACAAGGTTCACCTGATTCCCAATCTTAGAACTTCCCTACCACATGACAAGATAGCCTCTTCAGAAAGCCATCTGTCAGTATCTGGTAAAGACTGAGACCTAAATATCCTGTGTCTGTGCTCAAGGAGAGAGGTATAAAGATGTTTACTGCAGCTTTGTTTGGCTCCAGAAACACACGTATGGACAACCTAAATATCCCTCAGTAGAGAAACGCAGAGGCAACGTGTGACGAAGTCACAGGCTGGGATACAGGAGGGCCGTTACAATGTATACACTTGGCCAATGTCATCAGCATGGATGAATTTCTAAAACTAAATGTTTGGATTTTTAAAAGATTTTATGTATTCATCTGAGAGTGAGAGCACAAGCAATGGGAGGGGCAGAAGAGAGAGGGAGAGGCAGGCTCCCCACTGAGCAGGGAGCTCAACCTGGGGCTCAGTCCCAGGACCCTGAGATCATGGCCGGAGCCGAAAGCAGATGTTTAACTGACTGAGCCACCCAGATGCCCCCAATGTTTGAATTTTTAAATTAAGCTTCAAAATATTTACAGCATGATATCACTCATGTTAATTTTTTAAATTCACAAAGGCAAAGAGATATTAAAACATGAGCAGGAAGAACATGTCAACGGAAGACAGGATTACCTGGAGGACGGGAGAACAGGATTGAGTAGGGGCACAAAGGGGCACTTGCTGCACATAGCATTTTACTTATGTTTTTAAGAAAAATTCAAGGGGCGCCTGGGTGGCTCAGTGGGTTAAAACCTCTGCCTTCAGCTCAGGTCATGATCCCAGGGTCCTGGGATCGAGCCCCGCATTGGGCTCTCTGCTCAGTGGGGAGACTGCTTCCCCTTCTCTCTCCACCTGCGTCTCTGCCTACTTGTGATCTCTCTCTGTCAAATAAATAAATAAATAAAATTTTTAAAAAAAGAAAAATTCAAAGCAGGGCGCCTTGGTGGCTCAGTCAGTTAAGCGTCTTGACTCTTCTTCAGCTCAGGTTGTGATCTCAGGGTCATGAGATCACGCCCTGCATCAGGCTCTGTGCTGGGCAATGAGCCTGCTTGGGATTTTCTCTCTCCCTTTACCTCTGCCCCCCACACTTGTGCACATGTGCTCTCTCAAAAGAAAAAAAAAAAAAAATATATATATACACACACACACACACACGTGTGTGTGTGTGTGTGTGTGTGTGTGTGGCGGCTTGGTGGCTTGGTGGCTCAGTCAAACACCTGCCTCTGGCTCAGGTCATGATCCCAGAATCCTGGGATCAAGTCCCACATCAGGCTCCCTGCTCAATGGGGAGTCTGCTTCTCCCTCTGCCGCCCCTCCTCTACTCATGCACTCTGTCTCTCTCTCCCTCTCAAAAGAAATAAATAAAAACCTTAAAATATACACATGTATATATAAAATGATCAAATATTCAAGTGTGTTAGTTTGAGGTGGTAGTTTCTTGGTTTTCTTACTTTCCAAATCTCTCATCCTGTTTTAAATATTTTATCACTACATTGAGAAAGTAAAATGATTTATGCTTTGATTATCACCCTTTACTAAGAACAGAGGCACTGAAATTTGCGATGGCTGCAGATTAACACTTAATGTCACCAGAGACAGGGTGACCCTATGTCCCAGGTGGACAGGCTCCAAAAAGAGCTTGTAGGACATTGAAGGTACTCAACAAATATTAAGTGAATTGATTAACTAAAGAATTTAACTGTAGTGGCTACTCAACATTGCATTTTTCTCTCCTTTGCTTATAAAGGGTCATGGGAAAATCAGTACAATGGGCAGAGTGGGACAGAGATCAGTGACAAGCTCACTGCAGTTACTCAGATCCTAGACACTTGGAGAGGGATGATGGCGGCTGGAATCAGGGAGTGGTTAGTGGACACAGAGAGAAACAGATTTCAAAGATGATTAGGAGGAAAAATTGGTAGGATGCACGGATGGAATATTTATGGGGTTGAGTTCCATCTTGGACACAATGCATTCAAGGAACAACCCAACCTTCAAAGGGTAACATGCACTTTCAGTTCTCCTCCAGTTCCCCTGGGGCTCCGGGTGGTGGGCTCAGCCCTGCAGCAGGGCAGTGTACATTGGCTTGATGCCCCAGAGGGCTCCCTGCCACCCATTCCTGGGTTTTCAGGAAGCCTCCAGTGACTCAAATGTTAGTGGGCAGGCAGTCAGATGGGCAACAAGTTGGGCGGCAAGTTGGCCTAAGCACAGAGAGAGGAAGGTCTCTCCCTCTCACCTCTGCATTGTCAAACTTCTGACAATTCAAGTGGTCCCGTTAAGAATGTTCCCCAACTTCACCACTAGGCTTCCATCCTGACTGGGTCCCTAAGGACCCTGTCCATCATCTGCGGGACAGGGGTTGGTGCCAATTACATAAAAATATTGAAAGGGTTCCTGGCCCCTGAGCTCCTGAGGAAACGCTCTGCTCTGGCAGCCCTGGCATAGCACCCGACAGTCAACGTCTGCCTTCCTATCCCCTAAAAAGCAACGTAGAGGAAAGCCCTTCTGTGAGTGGAAGCTTTGACAGTACCAGTGAAAATTATGCAAAAAAATGATTAACATAATCAAAATCTTTGTGGGTCATGCTGGAAATGCCTTTTCTTAAAACATTAGCCTTGCTCTTGGGCCTCATCCATTCTTTTTCTGTCTTGAAAAGTGTGGAAATTTCGGCTTTTTCCAGATGGACTCACGAACTCTGGGTGGCTACAAATGGATTTCCCAAAGGCTGTGCACAGTTGGTTTTCTTTCAGCTTTTCTTAATTTTCATTTATTTTTCTTCCATCCTCACCCTGGCATTGGGCCAGTGCTTTTGGGTTGAATAAATTTAAATGTCATTACTGATAATAGGAAAATCATGCCCACCTTTGAGCCATGCCACACAATACAGCTTTCCAGAAGAGGGGATGATAGGCCATCAACACCCCCCACCCTACTTATCCATAAATCCACCAGGCATCAGTACACCAAGTCCCAGTTCAAGTTGTGCACAACTCCAGGGTACCTCTCATCATTTCAATGACTCTTGCAAACTTCTCAAAAGTTTCTCAAAACAAATTGAATTTTCATTCAGTATCCAATTAAAAATAAGCTCATATCATCCAAGACTTTGAAGCAGGAATTCTTTGCCTGGGTTCTACAGGTCGATGGAAAGAATTCAGTGATTTATGAACTTATTACTTTTTCTCCCACTAACCTCTGAAGTTTAATATTTTCTTCCATTTATGAATATAGGCAACAAGCCATAGTAGTATTAGAAGGACCTGGGATTTCACCAATTAAACCCATGGATATTTTTCATATCACCTAACAGTTGCTATGTATTTCAGATATTTTGAAATACTTACATCCAACACTACTTTAAACTCTCCACTAGGTTGATAGGTGAAGTGTTAATAGAGAATGCTTATCACAAAATTGTTTTCTTAATAATTAGGTAACTATCTTTCTTTCTTTTTAAGTAGGCTCCACACCCAGCGTGGAGCTTAATGCGGAGCTTAATTTACAGCCCTGAGATCATGACCCAAGCTGAGATCAAGAGTCAGATACTTAACTGACTGAACCACCCAGGCGCCCCTAGATAACTATCTTTCAATATAATTGGTTTCCTTTGGAATCTTGTGTATTTGTTATGCATTTAAAACTCTTTTTTACTAAGCAGAGGTCCATAGGTCTCACCTGACTGTTGCCCGGGAGGGGTCTAGAGCAAAGAACAAGTCTTGGAACTCTGCTTTGGAGGAGGAGAATAAGGAACAGGAGGGGAAAGTGTATGAACCCTGGGTGGAGAAGCTGTTAATATGCCATCTTTTCCTGAGCTTACCCAAAGAAAAAGACGTCCCAGGATCAAAGCAACAAGATGCCACCTCCCTTCCACCCTTCTTCCTACACACTTCTCAAACTTCAGTCTCACGTGGTAAAGAATTTAGCTTTGCCCAAGGAGAGATCCTGGCCTCTGTTCCTGGCTCCTAGAAAATAACCTCCAAATCCTTCAAATTTCCTGGGAGACAGGAGTGAGAACTGGGGGCTGATTTGTTATGCAGCAACAGCTGACTGACGTACCTCTGGATACTAGTGCGTACCCCACTTGGCGGAACTCCCTACGTCCCCATTTTCTCTAAGTCAGTTCCCCAAAACCCAGCCCATGGCAGAAGCAAACCTTGGGCCAGTTCCCAGTCCTCCCACCTCCACCTTCCCTGTTTCTGTTTTGATTCTCATTAGCTGCGTGAGCTTGTGAAAAACATTTAATTCTGCTGAGCTTCACTTCTGTAGGGTTGCTGGGAATGCCGGGAACACAAACACACCTTCCTGTTTAAACGCTCTCTAGGACCATTCTCAGCACGTGGAGGGTGTTCAACAAATGGTAGTGGATCAGCCATTCCAGATAGATTCCTAAGAACTAGTATGATCATCACTCCACCGAGGTGCTACAGAATGAGCCCAAAGCCAGGATGGATGGATGAAGGATTAAAGGGATCTAACTGGATGGGTGGACGGATGGACGGATGGATGAGTGGAGAGACAGCCAAATGAGGATGTCTGTACCTTTGGAAGGGTATGTAAACAGATGGCTGAATTATTTATGGACAAAGAATGGAGGCCCTCATCTCTGTGGACACCCAGCTACCTCACACTTGCTTCTTTTCCTCCCCCCCCCCAGCTCCCACTCATTCCTCTCCTTCACAATCAACTCCTGGGTTTATTTTAAGTGTCCTATTGAACAAATCACAAAACCTAAATTGGCCGGTTGAGGGTTTCTAGCATTCTAATTGTGAAGCATGCTTCTGAATGACTTAGGAGCTGAGGGGAGCTTGAAAAAAGCCCAAGATCCTGAGAGAAAATGAGAAACATGACATTTTGAAAAGGAAGCCAATTTTCTTTAACTAAAACTGTTGCCTCTGTAAACCATATTATAAATCCAATAAATTCACATAATGCTATGGTAAGTCCTTTACAAAAGAGAGAGAGGGGAGGGGAAAGGAAGAAAGAGGATAAAAGACAGGAAAAATATTGCAGAGATTTCCAAAGCCTCCCTCCCTTTAAAAACAATTGCTTTGAACCTTATCATAATTATTAAGAGTTAAACTACCTGGACTCAAACACAAGCTCCACCAATTCCAAGTGGTGTAACCTTGGGTAAATCACTTAGCCTCTCCATGCCTCGATTCCTTCATTTATAAAATGCAGATGATAATAATACCTGCTTCATTGGGTAGTTGTGAGGATTACAGAGAAAATATGGATAAAGCTTTTAGAAATCTTCCGGCTATGTGGTAAGTTCATGGCAAATGTGAGCAAATATTATTACTATGACTCCCACATACAATGGTCAAGAACACAGCAGCAGGCAGGACTTGGGTGACCTAGAGGCCCACAGGAATACAAATAAGTTTAGCGCTGCTCTGAAGACTCCTGGCACCCCCCACAGCTTCACATACTGATATTCTCTGTCCTGAGCACCACCCCCGACCATGATCCTGACATTGGCTGCTCACAGGTCCAATCCCACGTGTCCTGTAACCTAAGTACAGATGTGGGCCATCTGGTCCAGTCTCGGCAGTGTTCTAGTGAAAGAAACAGTCCAGCAACCCAAAAAGTAATATAAAGTACTTCAAATAAATATCTACTCAGTTTCTCCAAGAACGTCAAAGGGAGACATGTATTCTTAATAGATAACCAACATCTTCAAAACCTCCTTTTTACTGACGCTTTCAATATCTCTCACATAGCATCTCCCTGAAACTCACTCACTCTCCTTCACTCACTCTCAACCTCCAGACCGTGAGGCTTTTCTATTTCTTGCCCCTTCCATATGTTCCCATATTAGCTCTTTACTGAGTCAACCACCTTAACCCTCTCACAGCTTTAGTGCCTTCTGTCCACTTCCTACTTCACCTGGATTCTAAACAACAAAGGTGAACTCAGGAGCTGGCCAAGCAGGCCAGAATTCTTCCCTGTAAAATCAGGGAAAGTTAAAAATTACTGGCTCATAACCATTGTCTCTGCTACACCAAGTTTTCTGATATCTCCCTGCCTTTGCTCAAGCTATTTCCTCTGCCTAGAAAGCACATCACCTCTTTTGAGAAGATTTGGTTGGACCGGCATCTATGTTAAGGGGGTGGAGGGTGGAGGAAAAAGGGGTGTGAGGTCCAGTGTGGGCAGTCTGACCCACCTCTGGTCTGGTTCGGAAATGCAGAATGTGCTCCCACATAGACTGGGTGACCCCTGCTGAGCATCAGGTCCAGCGGACATAACGGCTAGTAAAGAAGAGGACTAACTGACCCAAAAAACTTAGATCTGATGTCACTTGGGACAAAAGAGCCCCATGGTGGGAACAGAAAGGAGGGCTGGGAAGTAGGCCAGCATTCACCCTAAATGTTGATAGCTATCAACTGCCACTCACGAGTCTCTAGGAAGCAAGAACCCCAGACTCAGAAGGGAGCACAAGATTCTCCAGGCCAGCAGGTCCTGGTAGCATCTCTGTACCCCAACTTCCACCCTGCAATGTGGGCCATGGAACCCCTAGGCCAGACCTTTGGGAAAAAAACCAAAACCTTAGATATCTCTTCTTACCCAGCAGTTTACAATTTTCAATGGACTTTTACCTTCGTCCGCATGACCCCATGAGACCACCAGGGGCGGAATCCCAGCTCTCACCGTAGCTCCAATGACTTTAAGCAAGTCACCTCCCCTCTCTGAGGCTCAGTTTTCTTACCTGAAAAAAATGGGAGTATATTAGTCATGATCCATGAAGCTTTGCTGCGTAAGAAACAAAGTTCAGAAATCAATGCCTTTACACCACACAAGTTTATTTCTTGTTCATAATATCCAAGGTAAGCCTGTGAGGAGCTCTGCTCAACACAGTCACACAGACTGACAGAGTTTCTTCCATCTTGTAGCTGCACCATCTGGGACATGGGCATCTGTATTCATATGGCAAGGGAAGAACTAGACCACTACCTTAGAAATGACACGCATGACTCCCACTCCTATTTTATTGGCCAGAACTGGTCACCTGGCTCTACCTAACTCCAAAGAATCCAAGAAATACAAGAAAACAAATGGAGGGGCACCTGGGTGGCTCAGTCCGTTAACATCTGCCTTTGGCTCAGGTCGTGATCCCGGAGTCCTGGGACTGAGTCCCGTGTTGGGCTTCCTGCTCAGCAGGGAGTCTGCTTCTTCCTCTCCCACTCCCCCTGCTTGTGTTCCCCCTCTAGCTGTCTCTCTGTCAAATAAATAAATAATATTTTTCAAAAAAAGAAAACAAATGGAATCTTTGGTAACCAATACCATCTCTGCCACAAAGTACAATAATAATCCCTCCCTCCCAAGGTGACCCACAGGATTAGATGAACAATTATATTGCAAAAGGACTTTTAACATTTAAACCTCAGGAAAATATGTATTGTGGCGCTTCTATCTGCTAGGCCTGGTGCTAAGCTTAGCTCTTTACTGAGTCAACCACCGCAACACCTAAGTGCTGAAAATACCCTCAGGGAGCTTAGAGTCTAATGCATGAGGCAGACAAAAATCAGACAGCCACACCAGTGAGAGTGTAATGAAGCACTGAGACAGATGCCCTGAGAGAGAGATGCATAGTGATGTAGCAGGGAGTCTGGAATCATCCAGGGGCCCAGGGAGTGTTCTCTGAGGTCATTTTTCTGAAGCTGGAGCAGCCAATAGGTAAACAAGTAGTTAAAGAGAAGGTGGCTCAAAGAACTTTGTTAGCAGAAGGAACAGCACAGACAAAGGCCCAGTGGCAGGAAAATTCCAGTATGCTTGGAAGACGAGAAAAAGCCCAAGAGGTTAAGTCCTGAGACCAAAGGGCAGGTCGGGATGAGGGGAAATCATTGAGTTCAGCAGAGGCCAGACCCTGCAGCTGGGACAAGGATTTATTTATCCTCTATCACCAGATCGAAGTGTGGTTAACAGTTATTATGGTCATCACTGTTACTTTGCAGAAGTAGAAACTGAAGCCTAGAGAGGCCAGGAGACCCAGTGGGAGTCCCATGGCCATCAGAGGAAGAGCTAGAACTTTGATTCAAGTCCTAACTAAAGTGTGGCCTCCCCCAAAGGCCTCAGAGCAATTCAGGACTAAAATCCTTCTCACCGGGGCGCCTGGGTGGCTTAGTGGGTTAAAGCCTCTGCTTTCAGCTCAGGTCATGATCCCAGGGTCCTGGGATCAAGTCCCACATCGGGCTCTCTGAGGAGCAGAGAGCCTGCTTTCTCCTCTCTCTCCCTGCCTGCCTCTCTTGCCTACTTGTAATCTCTGTCCATCAAATAAATAAATAAAATCTTTTTAAAAATAAATAAATAAATAAATAAAAATAAAATCCTTCCCACCCATCATGAACAACACCAGTTCCCTCCTGGGGCTTATTCAACCTCCCAGTGTGGCACTGGCCAGGGCCTGGCCAGCCCCATGGAGGGCAGCTAGGATGGTTGAGGCCAAGAGTTGGGCAAGAGGTTGCAGAGACCTCCGGCACTTTCCTTCCATCTCAGCTATGCTGTTGTTCCACCATGGGGCCTTGGGCAAGCAATGCTCCCTATCCAGCTCTCGGTCCCCAGTCTCTGAAATGAAAACATTGAACCAGATGGTCTCTGAGGTCCCTGCCAGCAACGGGAGGCTTAGGTGTGTTTTCCAGTTTGGTAATGAAGGGGGAAAGTGAATAGGCTCCAAACCAGTCTTTATCTGGAGAACCGCAATTTGCCAAACAAGAAAATCAAAGGGAAATTGCAAAGATGATGAGGGATGAACCTTTTTTAGGAACAACAACCTAATCACAAGTCACTGCTAGAGAAGAAATGTCACAAAAACCTTGATTTGCAGTTTTAGGGAGCAGCGTGCCATGGGAGACAGGCAATTAACAACGTGAGAAGCTTCTCAGAGGCACAGATGAATCATGGAAGGCAGCGTCTATAGGCTGGAAAGGATGCCAGACAGCATGTGATCAAAATCCTAGTCTGATTCATAAAGTCCTTGTGGAGCTGCTCCACCAAGAAGCCAGTATGAATCTTCCTGGACCACCTCTTGTAATGGGGAGCTTCATACCCACTCCCCTTTTGGACGGTGTCCAGCATAATTCAATGCATGCAGCAAGAGCTCAGTATGTAATTCTGAATGAGTGCGTGAATGAATAGCTCCGGTGCTGCTCTAATATCGCTTCTGGTACTTTCACCCAGGAGTCCTGGTGCTACTCTCTGGAGCACCCTTGGCTTCATGACTGCCCATCTTAGGAAGGGATCCCCAAAAGCAGACTCTGATTCTGGAGGTGCTACTAAGAACCGCTAGTTGGAGAGTGGGGAATTGAGATAGGGAAAGGAAAGAAACTAATATGGACATTAATCGACAGGTTAACACCATGGGGAATTTTTGCTTAATCCCTCCAGAGAACCTCTAGGAGATGGTAGGGAACAGTGTTGGTGGATACTCTCGCCACGTGGAGCTACCCAGGACCTGAAATGTGGCCCGTCCAAACTGAGATGTAGAGTAGATATAAGATACACACTGGATTTTAAAGACCTAGTATTTTAAAAAGTAAAATACCTCATTAATGATTTTTATATCACTTACGTATTGAAATGACAATATTTTGGATATATTGGGTTAAAATATAGTATTAAAATTGACCTTTCCTGTTTCTGTTTGCCTTAAAAGAACATATGTGGCTCACTCAGTTATGGTTCCCATTCTATTTCTATTATTCAACGCTGACGTGGAACATACCTTAGAGCTATTCCACTCTAGGGGTGAGGGAGCTCAAGTTCTACCCAACAATTTCCATGCATCATTGGTTGAGTGCTGCTTCCAAGGGTGTAATTTTCCCAGCGTTACAACTTACTCCATGCACCAAGCTTCTGCAGCCAGCAAAAGCCCTCCAGTGGAGTTGCAGGACCCTGCCATAGGAAGCCATCAGCATGCTCAAGGGTCTTGAGTACAGAGGACGCAGGCAGAGGACCGGCAGCCCCCACTGTGCAGTGCCTTTCATCATAACTAATATACACCCATAGGGAGCAACAAGCCAAGTTCCCTATTACAGAGTTATTACTCCCTCTTGTTCATTCATTCATTCATTCACCGAGAAGAGAAGCATCTGAGATATGCGGATGCTGGCAGACCAAGCCTGCCCCCTCCCCACGGAGGTCTGATTTTATCAGTGCCTCTGAAGAGAAGAGAGGAGGAGACCCTCTGGATTGCTAGCAGAGCTCACGAGGTGCTCAACCTTGTGCCCGGGATCAAGGAAGGAGCAGAAAATGACCACAGAGGTGAGAGCAGGAAGGCTTGTCCCCAGATGATGCCCTCCAACCCAGCCAAAGGGGAACCTGGTCGGACCAGCTCAAAGGTTTGACTGAATTAAACCAAAACATGTTCCATTCTCCAGAGAGCCTAGCATGACAGCGGTCAGGCATGGCTGGGGAGAGTGTGGCTTAACCTCCCTGTTGGTAGGGGATATACTGCTGCGGCCAGGTTATGGGGATGGACGGCCAAACCCACAGCACTTGACATTCAGGCGGATGTGACTGATGGCCGTTTGCTGATCAAATATGCTCCAAGCCCAGGTGAGGAAGACACTGCACGTCATACCAGCCTCATGGGCATCATACTGCGGAGCAGAGTGAGCCCCTGAGGGCCGTGGGAGGCAGGCCTTTAATAGCAATAGAGTGAGGATGCTATTGGTTTCTTTGAATAATTCCACCATCTGGCAGGGGACTGAAATCTGCTACTCAGGGATAAGCAGGGACTGCACCCGGTCTCCTTGAAAAGGAGGGCTGTTCCACAAAGGGACCCTACCTGTGGAAGCAGAGTAGAAAGGGGAATTCGCCATCAGGCCAAGCAAAGCCTCCCAGTTTCACCAGATGTGAAGAAAGTACACCACACTGTGCCTTAATCTTAGATGTTCTACCACAGAACGCACCCCAGGGATCATGACAGCAGAGGCCACGAAACTCATCTGGTCTGAATCTCAGAAACCTGCTCATTAAATGTGCTTCGTCCAGTCTGAGGGGTGAGTGATGGAGACACCCATTCATTGCTGACCCTCCCGCCACCCCCTAAATCACCCAGCCCCAGCCAGGTCGAACATCCCCACCCCCAGCTATCTGAATTCATCACTCTCCTTCCTATCTCCCTCATTTGATACAGACAGACATTAATACATCTGCCCTTTGCTCCAGGAAGAAAACAGACTCTGCAACCAAGACAATTAGTTTTGCCCTACAGCGCTGAACATGGAAGGAAGCTGACTGTCAGTAATAAGGGTTCAACCTGGGACCCTCGCTTCCAGACCCCCACCTCCCATCCTTCCGTCTTGTTTGCTCCCGGTGACCTCACTCAGCCAATCAGAGGGCCGTGTCTGTTTTCTGCACTGGCCTTTCTCAACTTCTATAATCAATGCCTGGCTTGAGACACCAGCTAGAGTGAAGCCACAGAGACATGAACTTTGTTCTGCTCTTAATGTAGCTCAGGCATCCGGCTAATAATGAGCTTCAGCGCACTGCACCGCAGAGCAATGAGCCCTGGGAGGGCACGTGAGAGACCCTATGTGGCAACTGCTCTGCTTGGGTGGGAACTCCAAGCTGCTGGGAGTTCCCACTCCAGCTCCCTCCTTCTAGCCGCATTCTGAAGGGCAGGTCCCACCCAGACCCTCGGGCCACAGGCCAGTGCTGATGGAGAGTGGTGTCTGGGAGCCATCATTTCACCCCTGAACCCCAAGTATCTGGAAGCATTCCTAGAGCATGACCAAATCCATGTTGTTTACCGGAATGCCCCTGCTGGTAAGCCTTATTAGATCCAATTTCCATCAGAAACTAGCAGTTAAATCAGAGCTGCTGCTCTGGGCACCTGGGGACAATAACCCCACAGTCCAGAGAGGGTTGAGAGAATCTATAAACAAGACACTAAAATTAGGATTCAGGTTCCTGGAGAAGCAAAGGATACTGCCAAAGCTTTGCCAGGAGTTATCCAGTGGGCAGGCAGCCTGCTGGGAACTTAGACCATGCTTTTGTCTCTGGGTTTTGGGTTTTTTCTGCCTCAGTCAGAAGTCACCTTCTCTTTGCTGGGCAGGTGGGAGGTGGGGGCAGTGCAGAGAGTGACCCTTCTGAGAAGGAGGAGAAGCCAGCTGGCGGACGGGGGTGACATTCTGATCACCAGTGTGAGGGCTGCCAAAGACTGGGTGCCTCACACAGAAATTGATTTACTCCCATTTTGGAAACTAGGAGTCCAAGATCAAGGTGTCAGCAGGGTTGATTTCTGCAGAGGCCTCTCTCCTTTGCTTGCAGACAGGCTCCTTCTCCTTCCCTCCATCTGAGTGCATATCTGTGTCCTAATCTGTTAAGGACCAGTCCTAGCGGATTAAGGCCTCCCCCTATGACCTCATTTTTACCTTAATTGCCATTTTAAGGATCCTATCTCCAACTACAGTCAAATTCAGCATATAAATTGGGGACAGGAGGTACAATTCAGCCCATAAATGACCTATTCCCTTTCAGAGTCAGCAAGGTCAGTGTGCCTCGTATAGGGCAGGGTTTCCTTTTCCTAGGGACCAACAACCCCCACCGTGGAGTAAAGAATCAAAAGAAGGGCCTCTGTGTAAAACAGCCTAGAGAAGGAAGGGCAGCACCCTGAGAAGGAGAATGGGTAGAGGGGAAGAGGAGGGGGCAATGGGATGGGGGTCACCAGGTCTTAACACAGATGTGAATACATTTCCTTGGCAGTGCGCCCAGGAAGGAGGGACAGGCTATGAAGAGCTTGCAAGGTAGCAGGATATTTCGTTTTAAGAAGAAAGGACAGGATCTCTGTCGTCACCTCCCTGCAGAAGGGTAACCAGTGTGCCCCAGAGGAAACACTGGACCTGTGGGTATAAAGCAGACGGAGGCATCTTTCAGGCACAGGGAAATGAAAACATTGTAGGCACTGGAGTCTTGGAGTAACCTGCGAGCACAAGTAGCGACCTCCCCTCAAAGTGTTCCGTTTGGGCTGGACAATCATCAGGGCACTTAGAGAAGTTTTCCTGCTACTCTCAACTCCTGTGATGTATCAAATAAGAGACATAGACTACATAATTGAGCTCGCAGCCTGCCCTGTGGTCCTTCAGGTTTCTGTAACACAGCCTCTCTCTTTCTACACTAGATGAATTTAGAGTAGCTAATGACACATAATTCTGGCATGGAATTCATAACATCCATCCAAAATGTCCAAGCTACCTACTATATATTCATAGTAGCTACTACTGTAAATCAACAGATCTTCATACACACGCACATTCACATGGACACACATACACATACACTTACATGCATGCACACACATGCACTCACAAGTGCTAAAAAGTGTAAAAGAGGGGCGCCTGGGTGGCTCAGTGTGTTAAGCCTCTGCCTTCAGCTCAGGTCATGATCCCAGGGTCCTGGGATCAAGCCCCACATCGGGCTCTCTGCTCAGCAGGGAGCCTGCTTCCTCCTCTCTGTGCCTGCCTCTCTGCCTACTTGTGATCTCTCTCTATCAAATAAATAAATCTTTAAAAAAAATTTTTAAATAAAATAAAAATAAAAAGTGTAAAAGAACTTATGAGCGCTGTCAAGAAATTAAGCCTCTTGGAAGAATTTGGCTCTTGGTCTATTAGGTCAGGAATAGGATATTACTCTAGAAGGGTGGGGTAGGCAGCATAATGCTCTCCCCTCCCCAACCCCCAAATGATCTCAACACCCTAATCCCCAGGCCCTATGAATATATATTCTCTGTTGAGGTAAAATTCACAGAACATAAAATTAACCCTTTTACAGTACACCGGTCACTGGCATTGAGTGCATTCGTGATCTTGTGTACCCACCACTTGTACCTAGCTCCAAAACCACTTTGTCATCCAAACACAAACTCCATGCCCATTAAGGCACTCCTCACTCCTCACAGCCCCACGCAACCACTGATCTGCTTTCTGTCTCTATGGATTTACCTCCTCCTGGATATTTCACAGGAGTGAAATCAGGCAATGTGTGACCTTTCATGTCTGGCTTTTTCTACTTAGGGCAATGTTTCTGAGGTCCGTCTACGTTGGGGCCCACATCAGTATTCTATTCCTTTATATGGCCGAGTAATATTCCATTGTACTAAAATTTTGAATAAGAGGCTTCTCTTTCGGGCGCCTGGGTGGCTCAGTGGGTTAAACCGCTGACTTGGGCTCAGGTCATGATCTCAGGGTCCTGAGATCGAGTACCGCATCAGGCTCTCTGCTCAGCAGGGAGCCTGCTTCCCTCTCTCTACCTGCCTGCTTCTCTGTCTACTTGTGATCTCTCTCTGTCAAATAAATAAATAAAATCTTAAAAAAATTTTAAAACAAAAAAAGAGGCTTCTCTTTCTCACTTTGAAGTGGGCTCTGAAATTATCAAGCTGGTCTTAACTGGCTCTGCTGGGGGTGTGGGAGCTGGTCGTGCTCAACGGGACTGCTGTCTGCCTCCCCCTCCCTCCCTGCACCCTCTGCCATTCAGCCGAAAGGACCTTCCTTGGGGGCAGCCTGAGCACGCCTCTCCTTGTATAAAATGACGGGGACTCACCTGCCCCCCCCCGCCCCCATCTGTGTCTCAGCCCCTTGGCTGCAGGCTCCAGCTCTCTGAACGGCCAGGCTCTGGTGACCCTCCATGTGTCCATCCACGCTCCCTCTCCACCAGGAAGGCCTTGCCTCCGCTGCCCCCACTTCCCTCCCAAATTGATTCCAATCCTGTAACTCCATGATTCTAGGGTCCTCGTGCTCAAAAATGAGGCAAAAGTGGTGGAAGGGCCATGAGATCAGTGGTGACAAAGCTGCAATTTGCCTCAAGGCTGACCTTCCAGGAAGACAGGCTGAGAAATTGATGAGTCCATTTAAGCTTTCACACTGACAGTTTTGGGGATCATAGAGCTTACTTACGAGGGAACTTATGTAACCAATGAGATATAAATAAGCACATTAAAGTATTCCTGCTCCAGCCCAGCTTAATGGCCAAGAAACTAATTGTCAGAAATTGGAAAGGCTCTGAAATAAATACAGCACTTCATGTCATGTAGGGAACCTGGCCAAAGATGTCAGATTAAACGCAGGGATGCTGAGAGGATGCTTCCAGACAGCCAGTGAGCAGTTTTTTTCATTTCAGTCATTAGCTTTTCCACTTTCTCACATCCACCATTACTGAACAGTAACCAGCACCAGCATGATTTTGCCTCCTTCCAAGAGCAAGGAGGGGGAGTCAGAAATCCCGGGGTCCAGAGCTCATCCACCTGGCTTGTACTCCCAGCGGCCAATGCCTCTATGGACAGGGGCATCTGACACCAGAACCTCATCCACGAACACGGGTGTCACAGGCCAGCATTTGTAGGCTGGGTCCCCAGCTGTCAAGGCCAGTACCTGCCACCTCAGTCTTCCCCTCTCCTCCCCTGGCCCTGGGTCACCAGCCCCCTGGACTCACTCCACCATGGCGGCCCTCTCCTATCTTCAGTCTTTCCTCCTCCACAGATTCCTTCGTGCCACCATTCAGATGTGCTCATGCCCCCATCCAGACAGAAGCCCCCTGCCCTGGCTCTGCCCGTCCCCAAGCCACCATGCCCTCTCACCCCTTCCCCCACCACCAGTGGTCCACATCTGATGCCCAGCCTTCCTGTCCTCCTCTAGGACCCCCAGTCTCTGGCTTCTGGTCATGCATCGCTCCTCCACAGAAAGATCTTTCCAAAGCATAACAGAACCCAACACCCTTCCCCTAAACCTTCCAATAGGCTCTAATCCCCAAGAGGAGGCCACCTCTCAAGCTGGGCATTCAAGGACCATCTGGACCTGGCCCTGTCCCCTTCATCTCTCAGCCAGCACACACCCTGCAGCACCTGTGCCCGCCCTTCTCAGGCTCCTCACCGGCTCACCCTCCCCAAACTGTCTCTCTCCCCCACTCATGCCCCTTCCCCTATTTCCTGCCTTCCATCCCTCCGAGCCTTGGCTTCCCTATCTATAAAGGGGTGGGTTTGAACAAGCTAGTCCCCGAGGTGCTTCCCTCCTAGTTCTAAAAGGAAAATGTAGCACACACACCACTTACTCTTTGTTCTGAATACCCAAGTGCTTTCCATGGAACACTCCAGAACAGCCAGAAAGGATCCCAACGGAAGCAGCAGGCATTCTCTCTCTCACGCTTTTTTCCTTCCATTACTTTCCATGTATTTCACCACCTCACAAACAAAAATAACCTGGTTTGATTCCCTAAGGAAAAAACAGGCAGCTGAGAGTCAAATTAGTGTCCACTCTCAGAA
The DNA here is from genome assembly GCF_010015895.1 of Lontra canadensis. NCBI lineage: Eukaryota > Metazoa > Chordata > Mammalia > Carnivora > Mustelidae > Lontra > Lontra canadensis. The sequence goes on along the minus strand of NW_022631099.1, from coordinate 3,678,741 downwards.
AATCAGAACAAAAAGTAGAAAGGGAATGAAACAAAACAAAGATTGACAAGATAACTTAGCTCCTAGCAGTTGGGGACCTGAATGGGGCCAGAGGGACTGGGGAAGTTGAGGCAGGAAGAAAGGTTTGCCAAGTTTCACTATTGGGATCCTGCTCGTAGGTATCATGAATCACATATTTTTTATTTTTTTTTAAGATTTTATTTATTTATTTGGCAGACAGAGATCACAAGTAGGCAGAGAGGCAGGCAGAGAGAGAGGGGGGAAGCAGGCTCCCTGCTGAGCAGAGAGCCCGATACAGAGCTCGATGCCAGGACCCTGGGATCATGACCTGAGCCGAAGGCAGAGGCTTTAACCCACTGAGCCACCCAGGCGCCCCCACATATTTTTTAAAGCAACATTGACGCCTGTCAGTTCAGTTCAGACATGCAACTATTCGTTCTTACTTATAGGCAAGAGTTCACCTGCCAGTAGGGGCTCTGACCCACAAAAAGTGTGTAAGTCTTTATATTGGGGGAAGTGGTCCATTTACCTTATCTCTTGTTTGATCCTCAAATCAACACTGATGGATATCTGGGCCTTCTGGGGAGGAAGACGGATAAGACGGTGTGCCTTGGGATCACCAAGGACAGGGACCCTAGCTGTTACCTCTGGGTAGTGAAAAGGACTTGTATTCATCCTTTTGTCATATCTTAATTATGTGATTCTGTTTCAATCAACATATGCTAAAGTTGGCTTGAGTGTTTTGTTTTCTTTTGTTTTTTAACATACACAGCGATGACAGAAGTTGTATTCTGTTGGCTGTTCGAGAAATCAAACCAAGTCTGAAAGGCCAAATTACCTGTTGGTCATCGCCAGTGTGTTAAACTGTCTTTTATATCATCATCTGCAAACTATGGCACATGAGCCAAATCCAGCCTACCATTTATTTTTGTTAAGCCCGCAAGCTTAGAATGCATCTATCTATCTATCTATCTATCATCTCTCTATTTATAAGTAGGCTCCACACCGAGCATGGGGCCCAACACAGGGCTTGAACTCACAACCCTGAGATCAAGACCTGAGCTGAGATCAAGAGTTGGACACTGAACCCACTGAGCCACTCAGATGCCCCACTTTTTATATTTTTTTAATGATGTTTTCAAATCCAAAGACTATTTAGTGACAGGTGAAAATTATATGAAATAGAAATTTTGGTGTTCACAAATAAAGTTTTATTGGAACACATCCATGCACAGGGACTTGCATAATGCCTATGGTTGCTTTTGCACTCCAACAGGAGTCTACCTGGCCGGCAAAGCCAAATGGTGCTTTACAGAGCTTGTCAGCTCCAGCTCTAGGTTCCCACCTCCTGTGGTTTCAAGTACTCAAGAGTTAAAATTATATTAGAAAATGAAATTTTAATCAAACATCTGTGGAACCCTGAGTATATTCTTGAGGAACACTCTTTGAAAACATACTTAAGGATTTCATACAGTAATGTGGGCTTTTTAAAATCTTTTCCTCTTTAATTTTTTCGCTATGGAAAATTATAAATATATTCAACAGTACACAGAAAATATAATGAGCCCCCAACGTGCCCACCACCCAGATTCAACAATTTTCAATTTATGGCTGCTCTGGTTTCAACCGTATCCCACCCACCTGCCCCTCCTACATTATTTTGAACAAATCCCAAGCAGTGTATAATTTCATCTGTAAGTATTATGTCGCACACACTGTTTTAAAATAAAATTTTACAACCAGGGAGACCACGATAAGCTGCATATAGTAAGGAGTTTGCTGCTAAAGAGTCATAAGCCTGTGGGGGAGGGAGAGAGGAGACACACTGCTTAATTGATTGAGAAATGTTTATCACTACCTGATCTTCCAACCAAACTCTGGGCTGGGTGACAGTCACCAGCCATCAGGATAGGGCAGCTCCTCCTTCCCCCATCTATCATGATCAAGGGAAATAAACCGGACAGAGCTAGGGGCAAGGAAAGGGGACTGCTTAATGTAATTCAAGACTGCAAAGGAGACAGACATGCTTTCAGCTTAATGAGTTTAGGGAAGCCATGTGAGGACTGGCATAAGATGTACCCAGGCAGTAGGTGACATCTGGCTTCTCTTTCTCTTTAATAGCCAGGGTCCACAGGACCTGGCCCATCATGCAACTAGACCCTTCCTTTCATCTTCTTCCCCTCTGCCACCACCAGAACCCCAAAGACATCCCCCCTCCAAATTCCCCTATCCATACGAAGAAAGAGGAGAGCCACGTAGGGCGTCAGGAATGGAGGGGAGAGGCAGAGGTGTGAGCAGGAAGCTTCCCCAGAGGTCAGACCCAGCCGGTCAGTGTACCTGCATCCATGGGGACAAGTGAGCTGGATTAGGGATGTCACACTCGGACAGCCAGCTTTCTATGTCGACTTGGCTTGGCTCAAATACCCAGTTTATTCAATCCATCACTTATCTAGATGCTGCTGTGGACGTGTTCTGTAGATGTGGTTAACATCGACCACCAGGTGACTTTCAGTAAAGGAGACTGTGCTCATGTGAATGGGCCTCATCGAACCAACTGAAAGGCCTGCAGAGCAAAACTGAGGCTTCTCTGGGGAAAAAGACATTCTGCCTTAAGACTGTGGCATGAGGGCGCCTGGGTGGCTCAGTGGGTTAAAGCCTCTGCCTTCAGCTCAGGTCATGATCCCAGGGTCCTGGGATCGAGCCCCAAGTAGGGGGGGGGGAATCTCTGCTCAGCAGGGAGCCTGCTTCTACCTCTCTCTCTGCCTGCCTCTCTGCCTACTTGTGTTTTCTGTCTCAAATAAACAAACAAACAAACAAAAGACTGTGGCATGAGCTCCTGCCTGAGTCCCCAGCCTGCTGGCCTGTCACCCAGGTGCCTGACACACTAGCCCCTGTGATCATGTGCGCCAATTCCTTGAAATACATTTACATACATAAATATGCCTCTGAATGTAAGGATGAAGTGTTAGCTCATTGAATCCTCACAATAGCCCCAAGAGAATAGGTACTATTGTTCCCACTGTACAGGCGAAGACGCTAAAATCCAGAGAGGCTGGGGTCGCTGTGAGCTAGTCACAAAGAGCTGATGGAGCCTGGGAGCAAAGCTGAGGGAGGCATTTGTCGCTTCCTTGCAGACTTCCCTGGGGTAGAGTCCAGTTCACTCCACTGGAGGCACTTGGAAAGGGGTGGACAAGAAGAAAACACCGGAAGCCAAAGCAGTTTGCACTTTCTGACCCTACTGCAGCAGCAGCAACAAAGCCCAGAGCAACCCCAAAAAATTATCCCCTCGCAATTCCGTGTCACCACAATAAACATTCTAATACAGCCCATCTTTCTATTTTCTCATTTACACAGTCCCTCCCGTTGTATCTTATTTACTCTGTGCTTCCGGACTTACTAAACCAATCAAAGATACCTGGATCAAGCCCTATGGCTGGGGGAGAGGGAGAGATGGTGCTGAAGACGTCCATAGAAGCGGGCAGATATTCCATGACACCCAAGGAATCTTTGAAGAGCCACATCCGGGGGGCCCTGAGACACGGTGGTCCCTCCCTGGACGGTCATCTAGCCCACTTCTCCACTCCAGCTCCAGTCTGGGGCCCCAGCCATGCCCATGGATGCTTCCCCCTCCTCTCCCTCGAAACATGCTTGACTGTTTTTGTGATCCAAACACAAGCAGCCTGACAAGGTGCCGACCTGCCCTGAAACGCATGCAGCAGATCCACAAGACAAGTCAGAGGAAGGAATCCTTGAGCAAGGCCAGCCGCAGGGAGAGGATCTGGGGGCGGGGTGGGGGGGCTCTCTAAATAACAGGGCCTGCCTGCTCGAGAGCCTCTGGAAGACATTCTAGCTTTCCAGAAACTAGAAGAGCTGGATGCCCCTGAAGAGAAGGAACTTGCTTCCTCAAGGGGAAGCCTCACCCACACATGATCTTCTAGCTCATAAGAAAAGCCCAGTTTAGGGGACACCCGGGGAGCCCCAGCATGACACAGGTCACCGCGAACAATGGGAATGCAGCCCAGTAAGCTGAGGGCTCTCCTACTGGAGGGCTCTCCTGTTGGTGAGCTCACACGGGGGTGAGCATTGGTGAGAGGGCCACTGCCTCCCCACTAAGTGCTCACGTGGCCCTCACACCAGGAGGACTCAGGGAATCTTCTCAGCAGCCTTCTCTCTGGCTCCAGCTCTGCCTCCAAGCCCTCCCCACGGTCCACTTCCACCATGCCCTCTCTTCCGTCCCACCCGGCATCCTCCGCTCTTGGACTTGACTCCCGCAACCCCCTGGATGGGCCCATCACAGCGATGGCCTCACATGGGTCTGTTAGCAGGAGGGTGTCCCAGGGAACCGAGACCTCCCTGGGCTCCCATGCCAGGCAAACTGCACCTGAGGTCCTCCCTCCTCCTCCTTTCCTCTCTCCTCTTCACCTCCCCACCCCCCACACACACACACTCACAGGGTTTATTCTATCCCAGGCGCCGCTCTAAGTGCTAGAGAAACAGGAATGAACAAGGCAGACGCGGTCCAGGCCCTTCGGGCGATTCCAGTCTATTCATCCGTTTCAGTCATCAAATACCGACAGAAAACCCACTACGCACCGAGCCCCGTCCAGGTGTTGGGGGTACAGAAGTGAACAAACACAATGGAAACCCCTGCCCCCCTGGAGTTTACACTCAGTAAAACACTAAATAAATATTTACACAAATTACTACTTACAAATGTGTAGCTGCTGCAGGGCAGAGCTCAGGATGTTAAGAACGTGTGCAGACAAAAATCTAACCTGGCGGCCGCTGGGGAGGCTCAGGCGGTGAAGTGTCGACTCTTGGTTTCAGCTGAGGTCCTGATCTCAGCGCCTGCTTGAAATTCGTCTCTCACTTGGGTCCTCGCCTTCGCCTCCGCCTCCGCATTGCCGGCTCACGCATGTGCACATGCGCCAACGCATGCGCATGCGTTCTCAAGATGGCGCTCTCTGAATGAGGGAAGGAAGGAAGGGAGGGAGGGGGGAAGGAAGGGAGGGAGGGGGGAAGGAAGGGAGGGAGGGGGGAAGGAAGG
>NW_022631099.1:3627011-3673684 GCF_010015895.1 Lontra canadensis | reverse complement strand
AGGAAGGGAGGGAGGGGGGAAGGAAGGGAGGGAGGGGGGAAGGAAGGAAGGGAGGGAGGGAGGAAGGAAGGAGGGAAGGAAGGAAGGAAGGAAGGAAAAAATCTAACCTGGTGAACCTTTAGGAACCACATTAACTGAGGCCTCACGGAGGAAGGGGACTCAGCTGGAAGGGTGAGGGTTAAGGAAGGGCATCTCAGCAGAGATGGCAGAGACCCGATAAAGGCTAATTCAGAACCCAAGAAGAGCAGCGTGAGGGAGAGAAGAGGCACATGGTAAAGCTCAAGGAGGGCAAGCCTCAGCTACTACCGAGGGCCTTGTGACTGGGGATCTGAGTCTACCCAGAGGGCCACAGGGAGCCACAGGGGAATCTAGAGCATGATCAGATGTCTGTTTATAAAACATGAGGCTGGCAGCTGGGCAGGGGGTCAGATTGAAGGCAGAGAGGCAAGGTAGGAGCTACTGTGAGGCATGCAGGGAGATGGGGGTGGGGTGGGGAGGAAAAGGGTTAGGATTCCAGGGAAGGCTATGGAGGTAGAGGGGATGGACTGAGAGAATATGGGGAGGTAGGGTCCCGCAGAGAGAAAGAGGACTATATTCACTGCTGGGTCTGCTGTGAAAAAGTGCCACAGACCAGATAGTTCAAACTACAGAAGTTCATCATCTCAGCTCTGGAGGCTGGAAGCCCAAAATCGGGTGGTGGCCGTTATGGTGCCTTCTGAGGCTGTGAGGAACGCATCTGTTTCAGATCACGCTTCTCGGTCTGTGGATGGCCGCCCCAAGTTCACGTGACCTATCTCCAAGTGTCCCCTCTTTATAAGGACATGGGGCATACTGGATTAAGACCCACCCTAACGACCTCATTTTAGCTATGTTAAGGAAACAAAATTCAAACAAGTCCATTTGAAGATCTAATTGGCTTTATTAAGAGCTTCATGAACCAGGCAGCATCCCACCTCGCAGTAAAGAGAAGCTCCAGGTTGTACAAAATGGAAGGTTTTTTTAAAGAAGGAGAGCAAAAGAAAAGAAAGAAGTGTTCCAGGCCAGGACATCATCTTTTCTTGGAGAAGGCAACCATGGTTTTTGTCTTACAGATGACCTCACTGGTGCCCATCAGGAAATTTCAGATTGACAGCTAAATGGTCACATTGCAAGGATCCACTGAAATTCTGATTAAGTCTCAGTTTTCTGTCCTGGTGGGCCAAGGACTCCACTTGGGGCTTGTTTTTCTTTCTGAACCAAATTACTTATCTCAAGACCCTATCCCAAATAAGGTCACATTCTGAGGTAATGGGGAGTAGGACTTCAACATGAATTTCAGGAAGACCATTCAGCCCATAACCCTAAAAACAGTCTGGTAGGGAATGAGGAGAAGTTTTCATGGCCTTTCATGTTGTTAGAGAGACTCAGGTTAAGGCAACTCTTGTTCACCTTTCAACTGTTTGGACTTGGTCGGATTGTTCATCTGAGGCCATGCTTTACAGGGAGAGGACCACATGGTCTGAGAACCCCAGTCTCCAGTGATGAAAATCCAACCCCGCAGACATTCCTGCCTGACACCTAAGACAAGGGAGGAGCTAAAGGTTTGTTCCTCAAAACCAGGTTCACCTTTTGGTGGATGTCAACCGAAAAGACAACAAACAAGCCAAAGATTAGGAAAAGGGTTTTACTTGCCACAAGTAAAGGAGAACACGAGGGATATTTCCCAAAGCAGTGTCTCCTTAACAACAAAAACTGGAGAAGTTTTATGGTGGGGTGCATCCGTATTCATGAAGGGGGTTGCCCAGGGGAGATTTCAGCATGGAATTGGGACAAAAGCCATCTTAAGGGGACAGAGTCCTGGTCAAAGTCATGAGCCCTGGCAAGGGTCAGTATCATCGATTCTCTGACTTTATCGGTATGTATCCGAATGCTCACATGGGGCTTTCATCCTGCAAAGATGACTCGAGAGCATGCACTAGGTCACATTCTTGACTAGGTCTTGACTTCCGAGCCAGCACTGGAAGTTCTACCACTGACTTAGTGTCCCAGATAGGATTAGGCTCTCTCTTGGCCTGATAGTGGTTGTTTGCTTTTAAACATTCTTTTGTTCCCCTAAAATCATTATATACTGGGGTCTAGTCCTCTGTAATTTCAACATATCCCAGGAATTTTTGCAAGAAATGTGCTTTGGACAAGTTGTGCCAATCAGGCATAGATCACAAGATGGGCAGGGAGCTACAATGACTTTTTTTATGTCTTGAAAGCTTTCTCTTTCCAGGGACCCCCTAGCTCCCTCTGCTTACAGGCCAGGCTAGCTATGAAGCATGGACTATCTAAGCAGGGCCGTGGGGAAGGTAAGGAAGCACAGGAGATTGTCCATTTCTCCTGTCAGTTTTCCAGAATGTCTGAAACTTTACCTACAAGTCTGACTGCCTCCTCTCAGAGGTCCCCAAATCTGAGCCACTGTCATCCAGGGGACCTGCCAAAATACAGATCGCCTGGTCCTGCTCTTGGCAATTCTGTGGCAGGACCCCAGGACTGTATTTTTATCATGTGCCCCAGGAGACTTGGGTCTCTAATAGATGTGAAAGCTGCTGCCACACAGGCCCCTTCTTCCACTGAGCCTGAAGATAAACATGTACTCAGGGCTCTGTGGAACCCAGCGGTGTTGATCTGTGGGGGACTGGCAGAATTCCTAGCCCTTGATTATCCCACTAAATTGTCTCAAGACGGATTCTGATTTCCATTTCTATTCCTGCCTCTCAGCTCTGATTACTTCAGCAAGAGACTTTCAATTGCCCCATTCTTCTCCTTCTAAAAGAACAGCCTCTAACTTCAATTTTTTAAAAAATATATATATAAGAGTCAGCTATTTCCCACATTCTGGAAGCTTTGTGATTCCTACCTCAGGGAAGGGTTTAGGAAAATATTTTATTTCTCCTCCTTTTGATTCCTTTAAGTCAACAGAGACAGCCTTCCATCACACTGATTGAACTTTTTAATGTAGTTAGTTAGAGATGGCCACTGGTGAGTTACTCAGCCACCAATTTGGATTGGCCCCATGGTTGATGCTGGTGGTTCCCTAACTATGGACCTCCACACACCAAAGGCTTAGGGCAAGCCCCCCCCCCAACTCACCTCCTGTGGCTGAGGGTACAGGCAAGACCAGTGAGCAGGGCAAACCAGAAGTCCCAAGGAGGTCATATCCCCAGAAGGAGCCCTCAACCAAGTGGCAGACCAGGGAATCAGTGGGTCAAAGTGCCATCTTTTCTCCACTGGGATAACTCCATGGTGTTTTCTACACTGGATCCTGGAGTTCCCCAGCTGAACTGAGCTCTGGTGGCTCACAGTGGTAACCTGCTTGAGGACACACCCCTTACTGACTTCCTTTCCTTGCCTGTCTCACTGCCTTCGTTCCTTACAAGGGATTTCCTGGGCTCACCTCCCAAGAAAATGACTTGCACTCAAATCTCTGTCTCAGTCTTTCACCAAAAGGAACACAAAGAAAGATGGGCACTCTCCTAAACTGTTCTCCCTGTGCTAGATCACGCTCTGCCTCAAGAACTCAAATCCAAGACTGCACTCTGTTCTGAATTTTATTACAGGATAAACATAATAGACCATAGCAGGTCTTTTCTGGCTGTGCTGAATTCCTGTAATTCGATCCGCGTGTTCCTCTGAGACATCAGACCAAATGGGACTTAAAGCTCAAATAAATGGTCAGCACCTGCAAACCGATTTCAACCAACAAAGACCAAAACAGAGCTTCTGGAGATGGGATTGTGAAGTGGTGTAAAATAGTCCGGCAGTTCCTGCAGAGATCAAAGATACCCTATGAGCCAGCAGTTCCAGCCCAAGGTGTATACCAAAGAGAACTGAAAAGATATGTCCATATAAAACGTGTACACGAATGTTCATGGTGGTGATATTCATAATAGCCAAGAAATAGAAACAACACAAACACCCATCAACTCAGGTGATGAATGGGTAATATATGGTCTGCCCATACGGTGGGATGAATGCTAGTCATCCAAAGAGGAGTGAAGTACTGGTCCATGCTACAACATGGATGAACCTTGCAAACATGGTGCTAAAGGAAAGCAGCCAGTCACAAAAGGCCACATATCTTCTCATTCCATTTCTATGAAATGTCCAAAAGAAGCAGAGTCACAGAAAGGAAATGAGTGGTTACCAAGGCTGTATGAGAAGCAACTGCTAACAGGTACAGGGTTTCTTTGAGAGGTGATGAACATGTTCTAAAATTAGACAGTAGTGACAGTTACACAACCATTCTGTGAAAATGCTAAAAACCACTGAATTGTTTTACAAGCTAAATTTTTATTTTATGTGAATTATAATAGAGTATTTATTTAAGATGGAGGTGTGTATTTCTGAAATCCCCTGTGAGCCTGGACTTCTAGGATTTTTTTTTTCAACTTTCTAATTTTCCAGAAATATCTTTTCAAAGCCATATTACAACCTCAGAAGAGCACGAAACTAAAAGTCTGATTGTGAGTCTTGGGGTTAGAAAAGCTAAATTCCAAGCAGAGGCTGGACCTGTGAGCACTGGCAGGCAACAGCAGAAAGGACATGGGGCAGACACCTGCTGCTTCTGTGACCTCAGCAGGTGGTGCCTGATACAGGGTTTCGAAACATTAAATGCGACACCTCTATAGGAAATGACATCTCAGCCAGGCAGAAATGAGTCTTCCTAAAGTAACATTTGTGGGAGGAAGGTCGCTCACCCATTTGCTCATTCAAGGCATCTGAACCTTAACCGCTAATTAAAATGTAATTAATTTCTACATCATGATGTTCAACCAACACTAAGTCTATAAGATTTTCCCCATTTCAGAGAAGAGAAATAGTCTTAGAGAAATCAAATGAGTGACTCCAGGTCACTCAAGTAGAACCTGGTATTGCTGGGGTTTGAACCCACCCCTCCAGCTGTACGCCCGTGCACAGACAGAACTCAGGCAGCCTTCTGGCTGTGCTGATTGAATTGTAGGATTGAATTCAGCACAGCCAGTCAAGCCAGGATCAGCCTAAGGAATTCAAGGGAGCAAGGATGGGAGAAAAGTTGGGGCCCCATCCAGAGCTGCTTCCTCCACCAGCAAGGGAGTGAGCATGGCCATCCAAGATGACCCTTGGAGGGAAGCCTAGAATGACTAAACATTCAGATTGGGACCAAAGAGCCCGACAGTTTCCCCCAGAATGCACACAATAGTCCTGCTCTGCGGGGATCATAAGTGTGTGCAGATGACATGACGTGACTCACCAAGGCATACAGCTAGTATCTTGGAGGCACAGGGGGCAGAATTCAAACCCAGGCCTATATGACTCCAAGTCCTATGCCCTTTGCCCCTTGTTACCTATCTGGTAAACAACTTATAACAAAAAATCTTGTTGAATTTAGATGGGGATGGAAAGGACTAGAGCATGACCCCAAAGGTAGCAGTTGCTTTCCTTTTTTTTTTTTTATTAGGTTAGTTACCATACAGTACGTCATTAGTTTTTGATGTAGTGTTCCATGATTCATTGTTTGCATGTAACACCCAGTGCTCCATGCAATACATGCCCTCCTTAATACCCATCACTGGGCTAACCCGTTCCCCCCACCCTCCTCTGCTCTAAAACCCTCAGTTTGTTTCCTGGAGTCCATAGTCTCTCATGGTTCATCTCCCCCTTTGGTTCCCCCCCCCTTCATTTTCCCCTTCCTTCTCCTAATGTCCTCCATGTTATTCCTTACGTTCCACAAATAAATGAAACCATATGATAATCGACTCTCTCTGCTTGACCTATTTCGCTTAGCAAAATCTCCTCCAGTTCCATCCATGTCCACACAAGTGGTGGGTATTCTTCCTTTCTGATGGCTGAGTAATATTCCATTGTATATATGGACCACATCTGTATCCATTCATCTGTCGAAGGGCATCTTGGCTCCTTCCACAGTTTGGCCATTGTGGACATTGCTGTTATGAACACTGGGGTGCATATGGCCCTTCTTTTCACCACATCTGTATCTTTGGGGTAAATACCCAGTAGTACAATTGCTAGGTCCTAGGGTAGCTCTATCTTTAACTTTTTGAGGAATTTCCACACTAGTTGCTTTTCAATCTGAAACTTCTGTTCTTAGCTATAAGGTGGAAATAAAACCCATGCCATTGAGCTACTATAAAGTGTAATGAGTTGACTGACCGACCTAAAGCACCTGACAGGTGCTTGGCACATAGTAGGTAGCCTAAATGTTGACTCTTTTTCTTCCATAGGAAGGTTGGTGGTCTGAGGTCAACGGCCTCCCCCTCAGTATAAACAAAAAGAGAGGCATAGTTGGAGTGCCCATAAATGACAAGACAGGGTGGGTAGGGCCTTGGGGAACATCCAATCCTATCCAGTAGATGACAGCTTGGGAAACTGAGGCTCAGAGAGAGGCAACAATTTGCCCATGGTAGTCCATCAAGATAGCTTAGTCAGTCGGAGGAAGAGCTATTCCATATTCCCAAGTTTTTTCCCTCAACTATGGTGAACAAAACTAATTTCTCCTCCAGTAATCCTTGGCAACACTTAATAAAAACACTTCCCTGGCATAAATGCTAAAATTGCCTAAATATGGCTAACTCTTGGATAATGCTGGTTAATCCTGGCTAATGTTAGATTCTCTAAAGCATCTTTTCCCATCAATAAACTTTTTTGTGGGAAACTCTCATTTGCCTTGTGTTTCTTATGGAAATGTGATTTGTACATACATCCTTTCTGCATAAATATTTAGCTCATCATTGTGCTGCACAAATTCCCTGCAAATTAGGTGGAAATCAGCCTCAGCTGACAGAAGCATCTATACTAATCCAGCAGAAAATCATTATTATTTAGAACTTATTAAGCCCCGACAGTAAGTACTGGATGGGCCTAGGAACTTCAATAAATATTGAATGCAAATGTAAGCCAAATGCTTGGGCTGAGATTGTTCTTGTAATTTCTACCTACCAGGTAACAGCAAAGGTTGAGGAAAGAAAATGGGTTGCATCTTGGCTCTGTTCAATGCAAGCTATTTCAGCAAGAGCAAATCACTAAGTATAACTCCTCATCTATAAAATGGGTCCAACCATCCCTGTCTCATGGGGTTTTTTCTTATAAAGACTAAATGAGATAGTATGCATCAAGTATCCTGCATGAGGTCTGGCACGTAGCAGATGTCCAATAAATGCTCATTTCTGACAAACTAATGAACCCCCCAAGTGGGTGAGATGTGGAATAGCTCACAATTGGGTAACTCACAAGTTGCTTACAATTGTACCCTGCCCCTGCACTACAAACATAATTGCTCCAATCTGAACTATTTGAAGGTTGCAGTTAATTCCACCAACATAATATAAAACTAAGTAGAGGAACAATTTCTAGATAACTTGGAATATTTATACGAAGTGCATGCTTAGATTTTGTAGCCAATGCTGTCCCTGTCCTGTCCATACCCCTTGGATGTTTCATTGTGCCCCAGTGACTTCTATCTGTCTGTATCTCTGTGCCTGAAGGCTCTGGTTCCAGCATGGGGCAGGCCAGATGTGGCAAGGAATGGACATGCCCAGGAGCTGCCCTGAGCCAATGACTAGAGAAGGTGTATAAATACCCCAGATCCCTCACCTCTGGCATGGGAGTCACTGTGAGTCTTGTGTGTCCCCATGTAAACCATCACAGTTGCCGGCTCAGTGACACTGTATTGACTTTCCTTCCATGTTTCACTCCCCAACCTGCATGACCTCCACTTCCCAAGGAATGTTTCTTCACCTGAATCTTGTCTTACAGTCTAGAACTCTGAAGGAGTTTAAGACATGCCATCCCAAAATATGCTGCTCTGCCATATGGATGACTTTGAACACTTCCTATCAGACTTAGGATAAAGCCCCCAACTCCTTGCTTGAGCCCTTCAGGGCCCTGAATGATCTGCCCCCCGCTTTGTTCTGCTGTTCCAACTCTCACAATTTCCTCTGATGGATTGAATCCTAAAAGGTCTCTTCTTGACCAATAATTTTTTAACAACTTCGGGGTCAGTTTTCTGGTTTTATTTTTCCATGGAGAACAGGTATAGATTAATGCAGCCAACAACTAATTAAAGCAGTGAAAGCAGATTTTATTCAGTACCCACAGACAGGAGGGGAAGTGCTGAGCTCTATTCTGATTTGTGCAGAGGTGACTGGGCATTACAAAGGGAGAATGAGAAAAGAAGGGGAGGGGGGAATGGTTGTGAAAACTTACAAAAAGTGGGAAGGGGATGTTGGTCCAACGTGAAACCCACCTGAGTTTGCTAACTGGTGCCTACCAAAGTCAGCCTCCTGCTCTCCCACACAGGATGGGAGACAGGGGCCCTATCTTCAGAGATTGGCTGGAACAAACAGCAAATTCATTTGGCAGCCTTGGTTTTTCTCAGACAGCCACTTTAAGGGGTCTAGGGTCATCCTAGGGATGTGGCCTTCGGGTGTTAGAAATTATGTTAGTGTTTGCTCAAATCTTTACGGGCCAAGGTTGAGGCCTAGTCAAGAAAAGGTCTCAAAGGAGTTTGGTTGGAACTTGGTCAAGGAGAGAATCTTTGTCAATGACATTGAATGTCCATCTGCGCCAGCCCTCCATCCCCACCCCAACTGTCCATACCCACCCAACTCCCACCCTTCATCTTCCCAGGCCCTGGTCCAAAGCCTTCTCCATCAGGAGAAAGTCCTTCCCCCTCCAGGCCTCACTGGGGCACCTGCAATGATGAGTATGAGATTAAGGGCAGTTCTGTTTATCTTTTTTAACAATCCGTAGGTTCTTGGGAACTAGAACTCTCTCCCACCTCCTGCAAGGCCTGGTGTATAACCCAACACACAGTAGGTACTCAGTGAATGTTTGTTGAGTTATTTAATGAAGCCCTCCAGTCTTAATCACAAACACATGGGATGCTTCCTTCAAACAACCACCCCCTCCCCAGGGGACCTGTGGTTGATTGGACAATTACTCCAGTGCTGGAACAAATCACCCTCAGGCGTTCGATAAAACTATTCAATGAACGTTGCTGACAAAGATGCTGATTGTGCTGCTTTGACCCTGAAAGTAATTACATGCACCAGCATCCAGCTGCCGGTGGGGTGGCCTGGAAGGGGGTCCTCACCTCCACGCAGCTCTGTCTTCTAAATAAACTCAAAAGAGCACACATCGTCACCTCCCCAGGTTCACTATCACTTTTTGGAAATCAAACAGAGGGCAAGTCAGAGGTGAAATCTGCAAAGCAATCATCTCCCCAGGCCCCAGCTGTGTGCCCTCCATCACCTCCATCTCAGATACCAAACCCCAAGAACCCCCTGCCCTCTGAGAAGTCAGCAGGCCAGTCCTGATCAAATGACTGCTCTACACTCAGCCTATCACTATCACCTCCACACGCCAGGCACGCCAAGAAGCTGGAAGTCAGCCTTGATGCTTGTCTCTCTTCACCTACCCATCCATCATCCTCTTGTTCCACAAGCACCTGTTGCTCCTAATAGTGGTAAACTATTAGTGCTGGGTTTACACTAATAAACAAGATAGGCCTGGCCCCAGCCTTCATGGAGCTCACAGTCTGGAGAAGGAAATGGAAATTCACCAAATAGACACAAAAATGTTCAAGTTAAATTTAAATTAAACACACCTATTATTTGCTGGGTTCTTTGCCAGGGCCTAAAGGGGAGGAAGGTAGCATGGGGTGGGAGGTTACTGACCAAGATACCTCATTGTTCCCCTTAGCTTGACTGCACTCTAGACAGTCTCTTCCTGACTAGAGGTCCCTGACCTCTCTTTTCTCAAAGAGTGTTTACTTGAGAAACCTTGCAATTGTAAGTTCTTTCTCTGCCCCTCTGGGATGTAAATCTTCTCCCAGCCTCTTGCCAGTTTTACAACCTCTTGCCAGTTTTACAACCCTGAAATGTCTTTCTCAAGGACCTGGGTGCCATCCCTCAGAAATGAAATCATAAAGAAAGATAAAGCCCCTGTCTCCCAGTCTCTGTGGGAGGGTAGGAGCCTAACTTAGACAAACACCAATGAGCAAACACAAATAAACCATTGCCCTCCACTACTGCTCCATTAGCTTAAAAACCCTCCTGTCTTTTGTTTCAGTTGACTTGAGGTCAGTCTCTCTCCCCTATTGCAATAGTCTTCAGTAGGTCTTCCTTATCCCTTTAACTCCGTCCAGTGCTGTTTCTTTGGCATCATAGAGAAATGAATAAAATGTGGGTCCTTCCCCCAAAGAATTTAAGGTCTGATTAGGAAGAGAAGTCAAAACTTCCAAAATTGTGGCAAATTCTATAAAAGAAAAACGGGGGAAGCCATGAGAGGTTGCAACAAGGGAAAAGAATTCTGCTAAGAAGGAGAGGAATCGAAGAAGAATTCTCTGAGTAGTGATATTTAAGCTGGGACACATGTTCTAGGCAAGGGGGATGAGGACACACCAAGGCCTTCAGATTAAACACTCAGCTGCAGATACACTGGGTCCCTGTCCCCATTAAGTCCTGTTGTATTTGCACAGGTGTCTTTTCTTTCACTTTCCAAAGCACAGCTCTGACTGCGGGCTCCGTGAATCCCCAGAACCGCCTGAAGGAAGTCCAGAGCTCTGAACTTCCCCAGCCTTGGGGCCAGCCTGGGCTTGACCTGGCTCCTCCTACCCCTCCAGCCACATGGACAGAAGCTTCTCGGAGGTGACAGAGGAGGGGGCCTCTTACAGAGGCACCATGACGACAACATACAGCGGAGACAAGACTTAGTTCACACAGTTGAAGTTCCAATGGGAGGAAAAACTGTCCTCTCCTAGTGTACCAAAAACCCAGTTATTTCACCTTATTCTGTGACACAGGACCTTACACAAGCAGGAAACACAAGATCAGTCACTGCTGAGTGTATTTCTGGAGTAAAAGACGTGACTGGTACATGGCTGTGCCCTGGGACCTCACTAGCCCTCCAGCCCCTTCCCTCCCCCCAGCCCCACTGCTCCTCCAACTCTTCTGATGCAGAAGGAGCATAAAGGTTCCCTCACCCTTGGTATAGAGCTACAGTTCTTAATGCTACCGCATTTGAACCCCCATGAACACCTGACTTCTGCCTCTCCACAGGACTCTTCCGGGAGCCTTCCTCAGAGAAGTCACCAAACAGGACACACCACATTCTGCTGAGATGAGCTGGGCCCGTGCCCAGTTCACAGAGCACAGAATTCCAAGGATCCGAGGCTAGAGCCCAGAGCTTGGGCTCATGTCTGGTGGTGACTGTACCTCCCTGAAATCTCCAGGAGCAGGGGGCTGGCCGGGAGGGCAGACTGGCCTGGACTGATGTGCACAGCTCTTGTGACCTCCTGCACAGGTCCCCATGTCCCAGTCACTGTCGTGGACCATCACCTATCAGATGGTCACCTCCTCCTTCTCCCTGGGGGCAAAAAGAGACCTCTCCACCCACTCTGATCCTCCTTTTCCAGCTGTCTCACCCTCCCGGCCCTGAGCACAGGACTGTCTTGGTCAGACCTCCTTCCTGGGTCATGCTCTCCAACCCAGACCCAAAGCCTTAGCTCTTCATCCCCAAAATACCCTCCTTTCTTCACCTCTAGGCCCAGTGCCTGCTTATGGCTCTCAGCTCTGGGCAAGGGCCCAAGCATTCAGCTCCTTCCCTGTCCAGGAGCTTCCTAAAGCCAGGCCAGAAGGCCCACAAGTGTCTTGGCAGAGACTCTTGCTTCTGTAATGAGCTCTACCTGCGTCTCATCGAGGGCGATGTTACTGTGGAGATGGGAGCAGGGCTTTTTTCTTTGATCCAATTAAGCCACATGCTGACTATGATCCTTTCTCCACTATCTAAGGCAGCAGGTACCTTTCCAATTACTTCCCCTCTGCGGCGGCTGCAGGCCAGCCACCGGCTGGGAGTCTCTGCGAGACAGAGATGAGACTGTGAGATCACAAGGGCCATGTGATGGGGGAGGGTTGGGCCCAGGAGGCAGAGCACTGACCAGGGAGCACCGGAGATGAAGATCTGCCAGGGGTGTGCAGCACAAGGTGGCCCAGGGCAGAGCACATCAGGGAGCCAGCTGAGATGTGATTTTGTAACCCCTGGAACCCGGGAAACTAAATTTAACTGGGAAAAAAAAAAGATCTTTGTCAATATAATTACGCATCTTGAGATGAGATCATCCTGGATTACCCAGGGACCCTAAATCCAATGACAAGTATCCTTTTAAGAGGCTCACAGAGAAGAAAGGAAAAGGCCATGTGAAGTCAGAGGCGGAAGCTAGAAAGATGCAGCCATGGGCCAAGGAACGCTGGCAGCCACCAGTAGCTGGGAGAGTCAAGCAAGGACGCCCCCCTGGAAACAGGGAGCAAGGCCCTGCGGTACCTTGATTTCAGACTTCTGGCCTCGAGAACTATGAGAGAAGAAATTTCTGTATTTTAAGCTACCCAGTATGTGATCATTTGTTACAGCTACCCCCGAACACTGATATAGCCACCAACTCCCATCCTTCTTGGCTAAGTGTTCCTCCTGGGGCCAAATCCCCAGCATTTCCAGTCTTCACCACTAGGAGCAACCAGAGAAAGCCCTGAAGCCAGAGAAAGCCCTCGGGCCGAGAGACCCCTGTGCTGACAGTAGGAGGCCATCCTGAGAGCAGGAATTGCCCACTGAAATGACAGGTGACTTCTTGGGTAGAGAGGGGTTGGGGTAAGGGGAGGGGACACTGAGAGCCCCTGCACACGTGGCTGGATTTGGATCAGGGCCACCTTCTGGTCCACGTAACTGTTCTCCAAGGGGACCTCCATCAGGAAGCAGGCTCCTCCTCAGAATCAGACCCACAGGTGGGAAAAGAAATTCACATGAGGATGTGCCAACTGTGTGCCTACATCACATCACCTCACCCACCTCCTTCCAATACAGAGGGCAGAATAATGGCCCCCAAAGATGTATGGTCTCAATCCCCAATATCACCATGAATATGTGACCTCACATGGCCAGAGGGACTTTGCAGACGTGATTACGTTGAGGGTCACGAAATGGAAGACTATCCTGGATTGTCCAGGTGGGCCCAGTGCAATCACAGGGTCCTTGCAACTGAAAGAGGGAGGCGGGTGGGGCAGGGGTTCAGAATCAGAAAGAGAAATGAACACAATATCTTGCTGGCTCAGAAGGCACAGGACGGGGCAGGAGCCAAGAACTGCAGACAGCCTCTAGCAGCTAGAAAAGGCCAGAGAAAACTGTCTCTCCTACGACTTCTTCACACCTTGGTTTTAGGAGAGCCATCTCAGACTTCTGGCCTCCAGATATGCAAGATCACAGCAGGTTGGAGCCAGTATCAGAGCTCCCCCAGACTCGGCAGGACACCCTTTCTGAGCTGTTGCTCTCCGCTATGTCTCAGCGTCTAGCAGAGTCCTCGGTGCATGGCGGTATACAGTCATCGCTTGCCTCATTTGACGGAATTGTGTTACATTGCTCTGTACACTTCATCACACCTAACAGTGTTCTGCACGGACTAATTGTTTAAAAATACTTGTCAGTTAAATGCTTGGTCAGTCGATAGGTTTTCAGTTGAGTGAAACAAAACTGTTGCTCCTCGCGGTTCACTCCTTTGCGTTCTCTGCTTCCTTCTCCTGCCCTGAGTCAAGCCACCCACCTCTGAGCCCATTGCCTGAGAGAGGACACAGGATGTCCTGCCAGGTGAGCAGGGACAGAGACCCCCGCCTGGTCTGGGTCTCCACAAACCTGGCCCTTGGGGACAGAAACAAAATGTTTGAAAGGAGCCTGGCCCAAATATCCTTCTCCTCCCCACCTACCATCAAGATAACTTCCCCTGGGACTGAGAGAGAGAGAAGACTGGCCAGATCCAGCAGGAGAAGGGTCCTGCTCCACAGGGAGGAGCCTGGGAAAGGAAGCCTAGGGGCGAGACCAGGCAGGGGGCCCTAGGAGCCTAGACTGCTGGGCATCCCGCGTGTGATGCGGTATTTAAGACAGAACAAGGCACACTTTGGGGAACATGCTGAGTGCTGTTGCGATTGTCATCAGAGCTGGGGGCCAGACCAAACCCCAGGGCTGGAGATTCCCTGAAGGGCAGAGGCACCTCTAGCATGACCCCGGAGCAGGAAATGAGGGGTACACTAGGCCACCAAAGGCAGTCCTCTCCTGTTAAGGCGAAGGAGAAAATCTGGCTGGGATTCCAAGCCATGTGGACACCTAGAGGGGCCACTGCTGGGGGCTGAAACGACCCCGCCCTGCAGGGACCAGCCATAAGCCCCTAGCTGTCTCTAAGGTGGCACTTGGGTCTATGGACTGCAAGAACACCTGCTTCTCATGGAAACCACAGCCCCACGTCCTCAGACAAGGGAGTGAGGGGAGGGGGCCCCAGAAGGGAAGGGGGGGGAGCAGTGGTCATCAGCCACAAGCACATCCCGGCCTCCGGCTTCTCATGAAGGTCCCTGGCAGCAGCGCAGCCACAGTGACAAGGGTCCCGCCATGCCCCTCCCCCCACACACAAGACGGCAGCAGAAGAGAAGAGGAGCCTTTGGAAAAAACAGAGGGACACTTTAGAGGGGCTTTGTTTAGAACAGGAGGCCAAGAAAGGGCTGATGCCAGGATGATTTCCTTATCTGTGGGAGGCGTGATCTCATTTCACAGCACTGGAGAGAGGCTTTTGGGTCACATTTGGGATAAACCATCTTATGGGGGAGAAAAAAAATGAGACTGAGTTTGAAGGTAAGAATAAGAAATATTTTTAGGTCTTGTATCATTAGCAAAAAATCATTATCACCAACTCAAAACACAGGAAAAATGAGCCCTCCCTCCCCGGGCCAACTGGTGTATTAAATGAGATATTGTGTACAAGGGACCCCCCCACACACACACACACCCAGAGCCTTTTATACAGTCAGTATAACTAACAGGAGAGCATCATTTTTTAACAGACACCCCTCCACTCTATGGCCAAATTATTTCTGGTAATAATTGTAGAATAACCACTAATAGTCTTTACTTCCCTGACTTGTCCTTTAGTTTTAAAATCACTAACCACTGTCAACTTCCATAGAAAGGGAACATTGTGATGGTACATACGTTATTCAGATTCCATCAAATATTTATTGTAGAAATTAAAATTTGCACTTTCCAAGCAAAAATCTTCCCATTCACAGGGCACGCCCCATTTCCTCATTCTAAATCTTTTTTTTTTTTTTTTAGATTTTTATTTATTTATTTATTTCACAGAGATCACAAGCAGGCAGAGAGGCAGGAAGAGAGAGAGAGAGGAGGAAACAGGCTCCTGGTGAGCAAAGAGCCCGATGTGGGGCTCAATCCCAGGACCCTGAGATCACGATCTGAGCCGAAGGCAGAGGCTTTAACCCCCTGAGCCACCCAGGCGCCCCTCCTCATTCTAAATCTTAAACATGAATAAAAGCTCCCAGTGGTCCTACAGAATGGAAGAATCAGAGTCACTGAAGAACGCTTCATCATTTCATTACTGGGCTATCACTGCCGATAGTAAGCCAGCTGTCGAAATGCAGGAACATGCATACCACAGGCATTAGAGGCCTGAACTGAGCCCAAAGCAAACTTCGATGATTCCGGGTCTTTGGAACTTAACCTCCAGAATGGATGCATGCAGCCTAGCCCATGGAAGTAGAGGCATGACTATAACAGGGACTTCTTTGAATTGGCATCCTTGGGAAACACAGTATTTAGGAAAGGGTGATCGAAACATGCTATTTGAAACGTACATGTACATTATTAAAACCCAACAGTGAGCAGAGCCATTGAGAGAGTAGATCAACTGAGTATTTCAAGGTGAAGGAGAGCTTCACCATCACTATGGCTTAGAATCCATTATTGTTGTTATCTTCACTACAGATAATGCTGCCTGTTACTGCCCGTACCCAGGGCAGCACAAATTTCATCCACTGTCGGTGGATGGAGCCCCCTCCATTCTTCTTCGGGGAATTTCCTACTTCAAAAAGTGAAAATCTTCCCCATTTATTGTCTGCCCTTGCTTTAAGAGCTTGACATGTGTCAACTCACTAACTGTAAACTGCCATTATTCCCATTTTACAGACAACAACACTGAGGCGCTCAGAGGTGGAGCTATGGCACGTGGGAGTGCTTTTCGTGCTGTAAGTGCTGGGGAAATAAGACTAGGGTTGGCAGTCAGAATAGTGAAGTTTTCATGCCTTTGGTCATGACAGTAGACCAAAAATATCAGGGAGAAAAAAGAAGGTAGATGTTTATGAGGCTGTTAACAACCTGGACAAAATTCCACAGCCGGATTCAACAGTGCCAACATTCTGTTACCAAAAGGGAGCCTGTGAAGACAGCAAACGGCGGGATCATGTTTCCCGATGCCAAGCAGCCAGCTGCCAGAGAAGCAGCTCAGCTCACAATCGGGGCAATTGTGAAGCTGCAGAGAAGTGGCCTCCGTGTTCCCCAGGCCCCCCGAAACCCTACACCCCAGAGCAGGTTGCACAGGGATCGTTGGCTCTGTAGCGTAGCCAGAGGAGGGAGCTGTGAGCAGCACGCGACCACAAAGCCGTCCACGGAGATGCCAAACACAACCCCTGGGCTAAGTACAAGGTGATCTGGAAAATCCATGAGCCTCTCAATAGAGGCAGAGAAACAGACTAAAGCCGTTCTCTTCAAAAGCACATTCCGTGCACGCGTAGAGTGGGGCCTGGATGCTTCCACCTTGTCCCTCGTTGGCTTTCATTTATTGAATGCCAGGCCCCTACAGCCACTCTTTTCTGCCCACAGTGAGCACTGTGTAGAAGGCAGTTCCCCAGCACGACTGGGGTGCGGTGAGAGGCAGCCACAATGAGGACCAGAGCTGGAGGCCCCGGGGTACCCACTGCTGACCCTGGGAGCAGCTGGATAGTCCTGGAGGTGGGGGTGGGGGTGGAGCCTCATCCTGGAAGGTCCCACAGACCACCCTTCCATCCAGCACTAGACTGGTCCCAAAGCCTCTGCTTGCATGCTCCAAGGACAAGGCATTCGCTGTAAGGACAAGGCATTCGCTGTTGCTCAAGACAGCCCATGGACATCTCAGAAGGTGAGAAAAGGCAGACTATTGCCCAGGTGCCCTCTACTGCCCCCTACCTCCATAGGCAAGCCACGCCTCTGTCTGGGAAGGTCTTTCCAAGGACGTCCTTGCTGAAGCAGCCTGTCACCCACCACCACCCATCCCCCCTAGTCAGAAGGAATCCTCCTTCTTCTGCCTGGTCCAACCTTTGTTCTCAGCACACACAACTGTCTGCGTTCCAGCCTGTTTTACAACCATCTGCCTCCTCCATTTGACTATGAGGTCCTGGAAGGCAGAAACCTAGTTTTTCCCTTGACTCTTGACCCAAATAGATGCTTAAAAATCCATTTGTTAGGGGCGCCTGGGCGGCTCAGTGGGTTAAGCCTCTGCCTTCAGCTCAGGTCATGATCTCGGGGTCCTGGGATAAAGCCCTGCATCGGGCTCTCTGCTCGGCAGGGAGCCTGCTTCCCCCTCTCTCTCTGCCTGCCTCTCTGCCTGTTTGTGACCTCTCTGGCAAATAAATAATAAAATCTTTTTAAAAATAAAAAAAAATTAAAAATAAATTTAAAAAATAAAAATCCATTTGTTAAAAAATGCAGTTCTTTAACAACAATCACCAAGTTCCCTTGGCTTACTTGTACTTGCTCACACTCTCTCCTCTCTCCCTCTCTCTCAGCCGCGTGAGGAAACCAGAAAGAGGGCCCTCACTTCTGTGCTAGACACGCCACCCCCCTCACCCCCCCACCCTGGGCATCAGTCACCTGTCCCCTGCCACACCCTCATCCCAATCCCACTTCCAGTTTCCCTTGACCCCCAGAAAAGGGGAGCTCAAAGCAACAGTTTTGGGATGTCAAGTCAGCTTTCCAATCTAATCCTCTGTTCCTTGGTTCTCAAACCTGACCATGCATTAGAATCCTCTGGGGGGCTTGTCATATCACAGATTGCTGGACCCCACCTTCAGAGTTTCCAGTGCAGTGGGTCTGGGACAGTACTTGAGAACCTGCACTTCTAACAGGTTTTCAGACGCTGCTAACGCTGCTGGCCCAGGGATCTCACTTAGACTATAAGACTGTATCACACACACACCATTTCCACTCATCTAACCTTTCCACTTTATCTAACCTGTTTGTATACCTCCAGCAACAAGATGCTCACTACTTGTCAAGTTCGACTATCCTATCTTCAGTTATTTCTTACACTGAGTGACTTGTCACCTCCTACCTGGGGTTGCCAAATAAAATAAAGGATGCCCAGTTAAATTTGAATTTCTGATAAACTATGGGTAACTTTTTAGTACAAGTTAAGTCCCATTCAAATACAGGTTTTTTTTGGTTTTTTGTTTGTTTGTTTTTGTTGGATCTGGCAACCCTATCCTCCTACTCATCAGATCTCCAGGTGCCTGAGCCAAATGCCTGGCAATCCTGAAGCAGCCCGATGAGCTCAATCTCAGGTGAATCCACTTCCTCCACTTCTCAAACACCATTAAGCCAAAGCCAAAAGCAAACAGAGTCAGCCTCAGGAAATAACACCTGGCCAGAGCTGTGTTTGGAGCCCAGATCTTACAGCTGGTCCAGGGTCGGGTTGCTGTCAAGGGAATAACCTTCCAAGTGGGCTCCCCACGTGGGGGCCTCCTTGCTTTTTTTAAATATAATTTATTTTTGTTAACATATATTATTTGTTTCAGGGGTACAGGTCAGTGATTCATCAGTCTTACACAATTCATAGCGCTCACCATAGCACATAGGCTCCCCAATGCCCATCACCCAACCACCTCGTCCCTCCCACTCCATCCACTCCAGCAACCCTCAGTCTGTTTCCTGAGATTAAGAGTCTCTTATGGTTTGTCTCGCTCTCTGGTTTTGTCTTTTTTCATTTTTTCCTCTCTTCCCCTATGATCCTCTGCCTTGTTTCTCAAATCTCACATCTGAAGTAGAAAGACCTTCATCCCGGAGCCTGAGCAGATTACCAATACCGGGTCGTCCATCCACAGCTACACTGTAGGCAAACGTTCCAGCCTAAACTAAAACCTGCTCCTTCTGACTTCCAGGAGGCAGACTTTTCACTAATTCAAGAATCATTTACCATGAGGTCACCCCAGGATCTAGCACAGGTGCTATGTGGCAGAGGGGTCTTCCTATGCAAGTCTTAACACTTCAAAACCTCAAATGCCACGGATCAGAAGAGTCCTGCCCACTCTGTGATATCCCTCTTAGAGACCATCCAGGCCAGCCACCTCAGAGAACACCAGAGAGAGAAAGGGAAGCACCCGAGCTCAAATCCAAGTTGACAGCAGAGCCAGATAAGAATCTAAGCCTCCTGATCTCAGCTCAGACCTTGTCCTACCTTGCCAGGACTCCCTCCAACCAAAAGGGAGCTACTGGCAAATGAAAACCGCAGAGGTAGACCATTTTTCTCCCAAGGAGCCAGCAACAATAACAAATTCTGACAATATCAAGCGTTGGAGAGAATGTGGAGAAAATTGTACTCCCCTACACCGCTGGTGGGAATGTAAATCGTTAGGGCGACTTTGGAGAGCGATTGGCAATACCTAGGAAAATGGAAAGTGCACTTACTGTACAACATAATGATTCCACGGCTCGTGACATGCCCCAAAGAAACACTGCCACGTGTGCGGGCTGAGACCCAAGGCCTGGGTGCTTACTGTAGCACTGTTTGTTACAGTGAAAAATTGAAAACAATCTAAATATGCAGCAAGGCGAAAAGAGAAACAAAACACGGCCTATCCACGTGACAGCATACCTTGCAGCAGTCAGAATGAATGGACTAGAGATACATTTATCAACGAGAATAGAGATCAAAAGTGCCCTTATGTGAAAAAAGCCAAGTGTAAAGGGACCCAGAGCAAATTTATGTAAATATTGAAATGCGTTTCCACAAAATAATACCATAGCATCTATTATTTATAATACATTATATATGTATATAAAAATAATGTTTCAAAACAATGTCTTTTAAAAGGCTTGCCCAGAAGGAAACACAGCTATTCATGAAAGCCAAGATAGAGGTGGCTTCTGGGAAAGGGGCAAAGGACAAAATATGAGGATGTCAATCAATGGCTGCTTCAACTTTATAATGTTTTATTTTTATTAAAAATACACTTGAAGTAAATATAACAAGATGTTCACAGCTATTATCCCAGCAGTGAGCACGCCAATTCATTACTTTTGTATTTTAATTTGTTCTAACATCTCAAAGAAAAATAAAACACTATTCTGAGGCAATGCTCTCTGCCCCCCCACTCCCAGCCTACGTGAATGACCAAATTCAAGTTTCTCAGATTTCAATAATTCATGGCCTGAAGCAGGGCGTGAGTGCGGAACGGCTCCATCCTTAAGGGAAAACAGAAGAATGCATTCTGTGTGGGCTAAAATCTCCCTCCCTCCATCCTGACTAGAGATGACCTTGGGCCTGAGTGAAAGGGGAGAGGGTTTGATGTACTGGATGCTTCTCCCCATCTACTTTAGGGAGATGGAAGGAAACCCTCACTTGGTTCAATAATTTACCAGAACCTAAGCATGACAAAATGAAGAACCTTTCACGGCATGAGCCCAGCAGCAGGTCTGTGAGACCACCCTCTGGTGGGTGTGGGGTAGGGGCCTCATCACAGCTTGAAGATGGAAAACGGGAGCATAATCCTCATTGATGGGAGGTTTAAAACCCCAATGAGCACATAAGATCACATGGGGAGCCCCTTACACATAGATCAGGTAGGTCTTGGGGGAGGAAGGCAGGGACCTGGGCAGGGGGAGGGGGAAGGCAGGGGAGTCCTGGGATGTTGCATTTCTACCAAGATCCCAATGTTACTGGTGTGGCTGGTCCACAGACCACACCTGGAATAGCGACATGTTGGTCACGCCAGCAAAACCCCACTTGGAAGACAAATTCATGGTTACGGAAATGAGAAAGTAGTTCTCTCTGGGATGGAGTGGGGGATGGAGGAATGGAGCCTTGGGCTCAGCTACCAGCTGGCTACCACCTGCCCCCACTCAGGTCACCCTGGCCATTGGACCACAATCACTGGCTCTTTGGGGCCTGGGTCCCAAACAGCTCTTGTTATTCCTATCCAAAAGAACTAATGCCCTCTCCGGCAAAGAGTTTCCGAAGGAAGCTGGGGAGACATAAGGGGAAGAGAATCTTTCCTGGAATAGGAAAGACTGGCCTGAGTTTCTAGCAGAGCCCTCTGTGAGCCATGTGACCCAAGGCCAACTAATTCATCCTTTGGGTCTCAGTGTCCTCATCTGTGAAATGGGGATAAAACGGCCACCCTTAAGAATGAGGTGAAGATTAAATGAGCTCATATGAGGGAAGAACGAGCCCAGCTCCCAGATGGACACCCTTTGGTCTCTGCTTCCCAACTCCTCTACCCCATGGGGTTCGGTGACACAGAGGGGGACAGACGTGAGTGATAACGCTTTTTCGGCAGGACTCTTCCTCCAGCTTCCATCTTCATGCTTTTGCTGCCCTTCTGCTTCCAGGAGAAGTGTGAAGGTCTCAAGTCCTATCAGCTGTTCTTGTGAGTCAGCCTTGGGCAGTGAGTGCAGAAATATCACAGGCAGAGCCTGTTCTGGTGACATTTCAAATCCACAGCATCTCTCGCATCCCCTCACATGCTGTGTCTGGTCAGCATCCGTTGCTCAAAAACTTCATGGGGCATTTCTGTCCCTTTTTCAAGGGTTCTTACTCACTCCACTTCCCGTGGGATGGCGCTTGATGGTGGACAGAGCACTGGCCCATGCCTAATCTTATTTAATCCCCCAGCAACCCTGCCAAGAGGGAAACTAATGCTCTAAAAGGTCAAATCGACTGCCCAAATGTACCCAGCTGGTTTATGGCAGTGACAGGATTTGAACCCAGACCTCTTGGGTCACGAGGAATTTAACTGACCACATGAGTCACATGATGGTCACCACCCCACCACTCCTGGCTTTCCCTAGCCTGACCTACCTTCCCTCTCTCCCAGACCTTTTCACTGTGACCTCAGGAACCCCTCTTCGAAGCAAACAAACTCAGCCCCATGCTCAACCACTTCACCAAACACTCAGCAATAGCCCCTTTTGTCTCGGCGGAAGTTCTCTGTCCCCCAGAACTGCACGTGCCCTGCAGCCCTCTCCCCTCCCCCACGTACACACACCTTAGGGTCCAAATCTGTGGTAAGCATCCTTGCTTCGCCTCACTGCCACTTCCGGGCCAGGCTTTCCCGCCCCAGGTAAAGCTGTTTCCTCAAGCTCTCTTCGCCCCTCCTTAACACCATCCCTCATCCTGAAGACTCTTCCCCACCCTCCACCTCCTGACTCAGTCTCCCTCTCCACCCTAAGTCCCCGTGCCTTCTAGGGAAGAGTTTCTCAACCTTGGCACTATTGACCTTTGCAGCCAGAAAACTCTTTATTGTGGAGACAGCCCTGCAGGAAGTTTAGCTGCATCCCTGGCCTCTACCCACTTGATACCATAACATGCCCCCCCCCAGTTATGACAACCAAAAATGTCTCTAGACATTGTCCAATGTCCTTCAGGGGGACAAATCACCCCCCCAAGTGAGAACCACTGGTCTAGAGCAACACCAGCCTCCGGACCTCAGGTCCCGTGCCTGTGACCACTCCAATCCAAGCAACAGCCCTTCACTCTGTTTTGTTCCTCTCCTGGGGCAGTCATCTGCCTTTTCCACTGTCCAGGGTCACCCCGGGAAGCAAGGGCCCAGTGTGAGGACTGAACTGTCCATACAAACTCCAGCGAGGCTGCCTCCTTCCTAGCGCTTCCCCCGATCTGTCATGAACTGCGATTTGTTCATCTCTCTTCCCTTTGCCCATTCTCGTCTCTGCCTCCTCCACTGGGATACAAATTCCTTGAAAGCAAGAACCTCCCTATTCTCTTCACTGTTCTATCCCTGACACCGGCAGAGGGACAGGTACAGAAAACATTTATGGAGGGAAGGAGGAAGGAGTGGAAAGGAGAAAAGGGGGAGAAAAACCGAGGGAATCCCAAAGGGGAGAACACGGCAGAAGGCGGGAGGTATTGATCAGATATAGCAACAAGAGTCAAACGTGACATCTGCTCCTTGAAACAATCTGTAGCTAATAAAAGCGATAATGTATCTCTAGATTCACTGAGATGGAAATATCCCTAATAAAGCTGACTATTTATATGCTCATCTGTGTATTTATGCCCAGAGAAATAGCAGAAAGAATGCTCACCAAAAGGTTGAACATTTTTTTCTCTGAGTCGTGAGATTTCAGGGGGAATTTTGCTTTCCCTTTTACTTCAATTTCCTACAGTAAGAATTATCGTTAAAAAAAAAAAAGAATTAGTCTTCCCAGCAGAAAATTTAATAAATCATGTTTTCAAAGAATGTATTTTAAGATGGGAAAAATCTCCTGATAAAAGTTTAGGTGGGAACTGAGATATACAAAGAAGTTGCTCACTGTTCATCATCTACAGCCCAATCAGAACAGTTTTTAATTTTTATATGGAAAGTACTAAAAAAAAAAAGGATCAGGAGGAAATCCACCATATTCCAACAATAGTGGTTCTGAAGTGTAGGTAGAAGGGATAAGATCCCTTTATCATGTCTCCTTTATGTACATCTTTATTTTCCAAACCCTGTAGAGCAGTGCTGTCCAATATGGTAGGAAGTAATTATTGGCACTTGAAATGTGTCATGCATGATATGACTGAGGTCCTGAATTTTCTTTTTGACTTTATTAATTGGTATTAATTTTGCCAAAGCCTCACATGCCTAGTAGCTACTGTATTTGAGAGCAGAGCTTTAATGTGAGCAAATGTGTTTAATACTTAGAAAAAGAGCACAAGATGTGACTCCCAAATTAATGAATAAAAACTCAGAACAGAAAATCCAAATGCTGTCCCAGTGTCTGGCCCAGTTCCAGCGTAATGCAGTGTTCTGCATCTGTTTATTATAAGATCTGAATGCCCCATCCAAACTTTCTTGGCAGATGTATCATTTTTTACACTTTTTAAAAAAAAACTGAAGGATGATTTCTTCATTTCTTATTCAGTATTTGAAAGTGAGGCAGAGTCAATGAACTCACACATATTGCAGAAACTGACTTCCTTAGACCTTAACAGAAGGTACTTAAGTGCACAGATGTTTGCTGGTTTTAAAAAGAGGCCTTTGCTGCGTCTGAGAAAACATTCTCCCTAATTTTTCGCTCAATTTGTTTTAAGTTGGTAATGAAATCTGTGAATCTGCGCTCCCTTTCTTCAGGAAAAATGGAATTTTGATCTCTTTTAAAAATCAGAACGCAAAGGGATAATGGAGAAATCAGTCTCAATGGCACATTTCATGTTCGTTTCAGAGCCGTGATGTAAACATGATGATGCTACGCTTTTGGGGTCTTTGAGATTTTTGCCACAAGCCTATAGCTGCTCAGGTGGATGGCTGCCTAATGCATGCTTCTTGGGTAGACTTTTGTTAACAAATTGCATGTCTGCTCGTTTGAAATAAACTCATGAAGTTGTTAACGTCTTTGTACAAAGACTGCACCATTCTGCCTGCCCTGGGGAGGAAGACTTTGTACTAATCTCCCCGTGCTCTCCTGCAGTAAAGAGCAGAAGGAGGGACAGAAAGCCCCTATCAATGGTGCTCTCACCATCCGCTAACTAGTCACAAGCCAGAGAGGGTCGAATAACTGTCTCCTCATAGGGGCCAGAGTATAGAACAGAGGAAGTGCTGCCTGGCCTCTAGTCTCACAAAATAAATAATAAAATAAAGCCCTGAACATTTGAGTTGCATTCACCATCTTAATGCATGGACTTCTGTAGATTTTGCATTCAAAGATGCAGGACAGGCTAATGAACAGCCCCCCCCCCAAAAAAAGGTCCCCCAAATATCACCACCCAGAGACAAAAACCATTCACTTTTAGAAAGCATTCTTCCACATCTCTACTCCAACAGTCCCCCAACTGGGGGCAGTTGTGTCCCCCAACTGGGGGCAGTTGTGTCCCCCGGGGGACATTTCGCAGCGTCTAGAGACATATTTGGTTTTCACAACTAGGAGGGAGTGTTCTGGCATTTAGCGGGCAGAGGCCAGAGATGCTGCCGAACATCCTACCATGCATAGGACAGCCCCCCCCCCACTCCACACAAAGAATTTTCCAGCTCAAATGTCAGGAGCACCAAGGCAGAGAAACCCTGCTATACGTGTACGGATGTGTAGCTCTGTGATCATTACATAATTGAGTTCACACTCGGCCGGCTGTTTGCTGTCCTGCAAGAACATATGTATTGCTTGTGGTCAAGCATGGCCCATTCCCTAGAGAGGAACTCGTTTAATTTTTTACAATTAAATTTATTAAATTAATTTTTTAATTTTAATTAATTTTTTACAGAACTCTGTAAGAGAAGGGAATATTACAGATTTTATAGCTGGAGGGACTGAAGCTCAGATAGGTGAAGTGTCTTGCCCAAGGTTGCACAGCAGTTAGTCCTGGTGCTGAGTCACAAGTCCAGGACTAAGGGATTCCAAACCCCTCTTTTCCCACCAGCTACAGATTTATTCCCTTTTTCACCCCAGGATCCAGTTTACCAAGGACAACGAAGGACCTGAGAGTGAGACCCTTGAAACTCCCTTGCAGAGCCTAAGGGAGACAGGGCTTTAGTCTTCATGCATGCTGTTCGAGTGATTCTGTTATTTAAATCCTCTCAGTAGTCTGGTTTGTATTTTCATCAATATGATCTGTCAAGAATTAAAAGAACACTTTCAAGTTTCTCAATAACTGCTTTTCTGTCAGTTTCTGGTTAGCATTGCAACTTTGTTTCTGTGTTTATTTATAAGCTACATTCCACCCATAGCTATTATTATCTTGGTTGTGGATTAAACCCTCCATCAGTTTATCAAGTGACCTTAGTCTCATTGAATTTCCCTTCTTCTTCTTCTTCTTTTTTTTTTTTTTTTTTTTTTTTGAGAGACAGAGAGAATGGGTACGGGCAAGCAGGATGGAGTGGGGCAGAACAAGGGAGAGAAAGAATCTTAAGCAGGCTCCACACCCAGCACAGAGCCTGATGCGGGACTCCATCTCCCAACCCTGAGATCATAACCCGAGCCAAAATCAAGAGTCAGATGCTTAACTGACTGAGCCACCCAGAAGCCCCAAATTCCCTTCTTCTAATAGCAGTGTTGTGACCCCTGTCTTCTTTTTGTCTGCATTTGGCTAGTGTATCTCTAATTATTGTGCCTTATTTAATTTCAGATATGTGCTTTGACGTTGTATATGGTCAGACTGAGATTGGGTTGAGTTTACCCAATCTGAGAGTCATTGCCTTTTAATGGATAGAATCTTTTTTAATTTATAGGTACTTTTGTAACGGATATCCTTGGTCTTAATTCCATTTTCTTGTTTTATATTTTATATGCTTCTGTTGCATCTCTATTTTTCCTCCTTTTTCCTACTTCTAGTTAATTTGGTAAATAGAATATTTGTAGTTTGCTGTGGTCTGAGTGTTTGTGTCCCCTCAAAATTTACATATTGAAATCCTAATGCCCGATGTGATGGCTTTAGGAGGTAGGGCCAGGAGGGTAGAACCCCAGGGAATGGGATCAGCGCCCTGATAAAAGAGACTCCTTGCTACCATGTGAGGACACAGCAAGAAGTCTACCCTCGCAATCCAGAAGAGGCCCCTCGCCAGAACCCAACTCTGCTGGCACCCTGATCTTGGACTTCACCTTCACTTTAAGAAATAAATGTCTGTTGTTTACAAGCCATCCAGTCTGTGGCCTTTTGTTATAGCAGCCTGCACAGACTAAGACTCATCTTCTAATCTTTCCTACCTCCTGCTAATTTGATAAACAGAATGTTTTTAGTTCTGCCGGTGATTATTTTTGTATCTTTAAATAACACGCTTTAACTTCCATGTCTGAAGATACTAAATTCAGAAACGAAAAAAATAGCAATTGACTCCCTTTCTGAGAGATTAGAAAATCCGTTTCCTCGTGTGTCCTCACTCTCTCTTCATGCCCCACTTTTGGTCTTCGGGGGTATGTTCTAGGTTGCCTCTAGTACACTTATGGGATTATTTTGTTAGGTATATTGTTTAAAAATTATAATAGCTAGATTCTTATAAAAGTGTACTTAAAATTATATTTTATAGGGATGCCTGGGTGGCTTAGTCAGGTAAGTGTCTGCCTTCGGCTCAGGTCATGATCCCAGGGTCAGGGGATCGAGTCCCACATCTGGCTCCTTGCTCAGTGGGAAGCCTATTTCTCCCTCTCCTTATGCCTGTAGGCCCCCTGCTTGTGCTCCCTTTCTCTCTCAAATAAACAAAACCTTTAAAAAAATTATATTTTATAAAATTATAAAAATTTCATAATTGTTCCATGGTCAATTAATTTAATTTTACATAGAAATAGTTACACTGTATTACCACCAAACAATGCAACAGCTTTCCTTTCCAGGAATATACTAGATGCTTTTCTCTCAAGTTCTTTGTTTCAATTCAACTCCTGGTTGACCAAAGTACATTTTCAAGTATTTGCTTCCCACTCCCTTCCCACCCCAAACAAGGATATACAGATAATATACTTCCTAAACCCTTGCATATCTGAGTCACATGTAAATATCCACTGCCACGGGGCATTTCTGGAACCATATATATTTCTTTCAGTTGCTTTTAGTGCTTCATCTTCTTCCGGATTCTGGAACCCACTATCAGAGTTGAAGAGCTAAGGCCATCAGATTTTTATTTTCTTTGAAAACTGCCTGCTTCTTCTGCCTGAATCTTTATTAGAGTTTTTCTTTATCCCTGAAATGCAACAGTTTCATCCCAATATGAGTCTATTGGGTTTTTTTTATTCCCATTCAGTTTACTTAGCAACGCTTTTTTAGCTGAAAATACCGATCTACCTTTGCTTTCAGAATGTTTTCTTCTATTTCCTTTTTGAATATTGTTTCAATGACGCTTATTCTATATCTTGCTGTCCAGGAGTACAAATGTCCCTATGTCAGCTATAGATTTCCTTCTCCAGATCTCAGTGTGTGGGTCAGGATCAGGTCAGAGACAAAAACCATGCCCATTATGCAAAGATAAACTCAAAATGGATGAAAGACCTTGATGTGAGACAGGAACCCATCAAAATCCTAGAGGGGAGAACATAGGCAGTAACCTCTTCAACATCAGCCACAATAACTTCTTTCAAGACATGTCTCTAAAGGCAAGGGAAACAAAAGCAAAAATGAACTTTTGGGACTTCATCAAGATCAAAAGCTTTTGCACAGCAAAGGAAACAGTCAACAAAACCAAGGGACAACCCACGGAATGGAAGAAGATATTTGCAAATGACATTACAGATAAAAGGCTGATATCCAAGATCTGTAAAGAACTTCTCAAACTCAACACTCAAAAAACAAATAACCCAATCAAAAAATGGGTAGAACACCTGAAGAGACACTTCTCCAAAGAAGACATACAAATGGCTAATGGACACATGAAAAAATGTTCAACATTACTAGCCATCAGGGAAACACAAATCAAAATCACAATGAGATACCACCTTACACCAGTTAGAATGGCAAAAATTAACAAAACAGGAAACAACAAATGTTGGCAAGGATGTGGAGAAAGGAGAACACTCTTACACTGTTGGTGGGAATGCTGGTACAAGCTGGTACAGCCACTCTGGAAAAAAAGTACGGAGGTTCCTCAAGATGTTAAAAATAGAGCTACCCTATGACCCAGCAATTGCACTACTGGGTATTTACCCCAAAGATACAGATGTAGTGAAAAGAAGGGACACATGGACCCCCAATGTTCAAAGTAGCAATGTCCACAATAGCCAAACTGTGGAAGGAGCTGAAAAGCCCTTCAACAGATGAATGGATAAAGAAAATGTGGTCCATATATACAATGGAATATTACACAGCCATCAGAAAGGATGAATACCCACCATTTGCACTGACATGGGTGGAACTGGAGGGGATTATGTTAAGTGAGGTAAGTAAAGCAGAGAAGGACAATTATCATATGGTTTCACTCATATGTGAATCATAAGAAATAGCACGGAGGACAATAGGGGAAGGGAAAGAAATCTGAAGGAGTAGAAATCAGAGAGGGAGATGAACCATGAGAGACTATGGACCCTGAGAAACAAACTGAGGGTTTCAGACAGGAGGGAGGCTGGGAGCTGGGGTAACAGGATGATGGGTAATAAGGAGGGCATGTGTTGTGATGAGCACTGGGTGTTATATACAACTAATGAATCATGGAACACTACATCAAAAGCTAATGATGTGCCATCACGATAAAAATTCCACCACATTTTTCAAAGAGCTAAAACAAACAATCCTAAAATTTGTATGGAACCAAAAGAGACCCCAAATTGCTAAGGAAATGTTGAAAAAGAAAAACAAAACTGGGGGCATCACATTGCCTAATTTCAAGCTTTACTGCAAAGCTGTGATCACCAAGATAGCATGGTATGGGCACAAAAACAGACACATAAACCAGTGGAACAGAGTAGAGAGCCCAGATATGGACCCTCAACTCTATGGTCAAATAATCTTCGACAAAGCAGGAAAAAATATACAGTGGAAAAAAGGCAGTCTTTTCAATAAATGATGCTGGGAAAATTGGACAGCTAAGTGTAGAACAATGAAACTCGACCATTCTCTTACACCATATACAAAAATAAACTAAAAATGGATAAAAGACCTCAACGTGAGGTAGGAATCTATCAAAATCCTAGAGGAGAACATGGGCAGTAATCTCTTCAACATTGGCCACAGCAACGCCTTTCAAGATATGTCTTCGGGGACGCCTGGGTGGCTCAGTTGGTTGGACGACTGCCTTCAGCTCAGGTCATGATCCCGGAGTCCCGGGATCAAGTCCCACATCGGGCTCCCAGCTCCATGGGGAGTCTGCTTCTCCCTCTGACCTTCTCCTCGCTCATGCTCTCTCTCACTGTCTCGCTCTCAAATAAATAAATAAAATCTTTAAAAAAAAAAAAAAAAAGATATGTCTTCGAAGGCAAAGGAAACAAAAGCGAAAATGAAATTTTGGGACTTCAAAAGGTAAATAGCTTCTGCACAGCAAAGGAAACAGTCAACAAAACAAAGAGGCTACCCACAGAATGGGAGAAGATATTCGCAAATGACATTACAGACAAAGGGCTGATATCCAAGATCTATAAAGAACAACTCAAATTCAACACACACAAAACAGATAATCACGTCAAAAAATGGGCAGAAGACATGAACAGACACTTCTCCAAAGAAGACATACAAATGGCTAACAGACACATGAGAAAATGTTCATCATCATTGGTGATCAGAGAGATTAAAATCAAAACCACGTTGAGATATCACCTTACACCAGTTAGAATGGCCAAAATTAATAAGACAGTAAACAACATGTGTTGGAGAGGATGTGGAGAAAGGGGAACCCCCTTACACTGTTGGTGGGAATGCAAGTTGGTGCACCCACTTTGGAAAACAGTGTGGAGATTCCTTAAGAAATTAAAAATAGAGCTACCCTATGACCCTGCAATTGCACTACTGGGTAATTACCCCAAAGATACTGATGCAGTGAAAAGAAGGGCCATCTGTACCCCAATGTTCATAGCAGCAATGGCCACAGTCGCCAAACTGTGGAAAGAACCAAGAAGCCCTTCAGCGGACAAATGGATAAAGAAGATGTGGTCCACATATACAATGGAGTATTATGCCTCCATCAGAAAGGATGAATACCCAACTTTTGTATCAACATGGATGGGACTGGAAAAGAGTATGCTAAGTGAAATAACTCAAGCAGAGAGAGTCAGTTATCATGTGGTTTCACTTACTTGTGGAGCATAAGGAATAACACGGAGGACATTGGGAGAAGGAAAGGAAAAGTGAATTGGGGGAAATCAGAGGAGGAGACAAACCATGAGAGACTGTGGACTCTGAGAAACAAACTGAGAGTTTTAGAGGGTGGGGGATGAGGGGTTGGGTGAGCCTGGTGGTGGGTATTAAGGAGGGCACGTATTGCATGGAGCACTGGGTGTGGTGTATAAACAATGAATGCTGGAACACTGAAAAGAAATAAAATAAAATAAAATAAAATAAAAGCTAATGTACTATACAGTGGCTAACTGAACATAATAAAAATTTTAAATTAAATAAATAAATAAAAAGAGCTATGCCTGTTGTTTTAAGTAACTTAAAGTAAATAATTGTTAACTGTAAAAGGACTAACTAGGTACTTGGAAAGTCAAAAAGAGAATATTATACGCCTAGCAACTCTAGGGAGCAACTACCACCCCAAGGGCTGGGGAAACAAAGGAAAGAAGTTGGTATTATTAAAACTTGGAAGTTTGGAGGAAGGGCTCCGCAAAGCTGAAAATCAGCCCTCTGAGGAGCTGCCACCCCTGGGCTGTGCTGGTATCTCTGTGCTCAGAGATGGAGCCCCTTGATGCTGGGACCAGACCTTATGTTTCCGTGCTCTAACCCAAGCGTGTGATGTCTCCTGCCAAGGCCTGGAACCATGACAGGTTCTATGCAGGACACTTCAAGGCCTTGGTTCCCAACTTTGGTGCACACTGAAATCATCTGGGGAATATTAAAAAGTACTGATGCATGGATCCTATCCCCTGAAATTCTGCATTATCTGGTCCAGGTGCTGCTGAGAATTGAGTTTTAAAGCTCCCAGGTGATTCTAATGTGTAGCCAAAGTTGAGGACCAGTGGCCTAGAATTATCTACACATAGGACCTATTACTGCCTCTGAGAAAAAGGATAAGACTCGTGTTCACAGCACTGGTTTTATCATATCATGATAATCACCGAAGAAAGCTTTTTTAAACTAGCAATGCCCCTCTTCTCTGCCCCCGCCAGAGGTACTGATTTAATTCATTTGAGTTGGAGTCCACATTGGAATTTTTAAATCTCTAGGAGTTCTAATGTGCAGCCAGGGTTTAGGTAGAAGAAAGACCCATCATGCTTATTTCTCCTGATGGGAGTTTTGATGGCTGGATAAGATATCATAAGGATGCAAAAATTTCTAACATCATGTAAGCATTGAGAATGCTAGGTTGGTGGGAGAAGTCTAACAATTAGATGACTATAATAGGGAACCTCTCCACCATGACAAGTCAGAAAGAGGGATAAACCCACACACATGCGCGCACACACGGTGGATAGGACAGCGTAGGAGATAATTATGAATGTAGGATGAAAAGATAAAAAGATAAGTCTCAACTTCCTTTAATGTAATTGTCAGTTAGCTTTGGCCCACGTTGCCCTGGGTCAGTGGTTCCTGGAGCAGCGGCAACAGCATCACTTGCTATCTTTGTAGTTTCTGTCTCTACTGAGTCAGAAACTGGAGGTAGGGCCCGGCCCTACTTTAACAAGACTTCTAGATGATTATCATTTCTCAAATTTGAGGTCCACTTTCCAAAGCAGTGACATCTGGAAGAGTCACACAAGAAAAAAACAAAATGCCAAAAGGCCTGTGTCCTCCTATGTCCCAGGACCCCCTTCCGTAGACAACTACAGAGAGTAGCCCACCCTCCCTCTGATAGACCAACTGCATCACCATAGCAACATGGATGCTCCTGGTGGGTCTCAGACATTCACCATGAGAACAGCTTTTCTTACTAAACTGAAGAATTTGTACATAAAATCGGATTCCTGTGCCCTTTGTCCCTTTGCCTGCCTATGACAACTAGTGCTAGCTCTTAGGCTTTTCCTTCGGCATGCTGAGGACTTATTTTTATCTAATCCCACCTTATCCTCTCAAACTAGTTCAGAGTCCTCCCAGATTTTGACAACAGATCAGCTGATGGTCCTAGCTTTTGCCTACTGTTGTGAATTTTGTTCCTTTAGCAATGCTTTCATTAATGCCTCTGTCAAATTTGGATTTTGGAGGGCCACATCAAACTGTTGACACTAATTGAGCTCAGAATAAAATAAAGCTCCCTATTTATTTTCCATGGGTAATTCTAAGCCACATCTTCTCTGTGCATTTCAGCTGTTGGTACTTTATTTTTCTTTTAAGATTTTATTTGTTTATTTGATAGAGAGAGAGATCACAAGAAGGCAGAGAGGCAGGCAGAGAGAGAGGAGGAAGCAGACTCCCTGCTGAACAGAGACCCAGATGTGGGGCTTGGCCCCAGGACCCTGAGATCATGACCTGAGCCAAAGGCAGAGGCTTAACCCACTGAGCCACCCAGGCGCCCCCAGCTGTTGGTACTTTAGATCCAGGGATACAATCTCATAACATCTCAAGAGATATTAGCATGTCATTATTTCTTGATTCAATTGTGACCAGCTACCAGACACTGTTCATGTTGGGGTGAGCCACTGTCCTGGTTTGCCTGGGATGGAGGAGTTTCCCAGGAAGCAGAACTTTCAGGACTAAACCCAGGAGAACCTCCCTGGAGCAGATTTCAACCAGTAAAAATAGGATCTGATGAATAAACCAGCTAACTTGTTTCTTGGTGGGTATGATAGGCAGCCTCCAAGATGGTCCCCAATGACCCCACCTTTGGTATTCAGACCCTTGTGTGAGCTCCTCCTTTTGAGATCTAAAAGCTTGTTAAATAACAGTAAAAGTGATGGGACATCACTTTTAAAATTAGGTTACAAAAAGACTGAGACTTCCAACTTGCTGGCTTTCTCTCATTTTCTTCCTTGCTGTCTCTAAGAGAAGTCAATTGCCCTGCTAAAAGGTACCCTATAAACAGGTCCACATGGCAAGGAACTTATGTCTCTAGACAATTGTTATGGATTGAATTGTACCTCCCCAGAAGATATGTTGAAGTCCTAATCTCCAGTACCTAAGAATGTGATTTTATTTGGAAATAGGGTCATTACAGATGTGATTAATTAGATGAGATCATACTGGAGTAGGGGAGGTTCTTAATCCAATAGGACTGATGTCTTTATAAGAGAAAGGACACAAAAACACAGACACACAAGAGGAGAAAATCATGTGAAAGTAGAGACAGGCCGTGGCTGTAAGCCAAGAAATACCAAGGCTTGCCAGCTATCACCAGAAGCATTACCATGTTATGTCAACTATATCGTGAATTTTTGTAACCTTCATTGGGTCCTTTGCACAAGCTATGCCTCTCACTATGTGTCCTCTCCATCACTGTCCCCCTCTACCTATTAATCCTTCAGTTTCTCCTGGGTGACCAACCATCTAGGTTTACCCAGGCACAGGGGTTTCCTGAGACACAAAACTTTCAGCATTAAAACCAGAGCAATCCCAAGCAAACTGGGATCAGTCAGTCACCCCAGCTGAGATGCCCTTTTTCCCCAACAGCTGCTCAGAATCCAAGGACAACAGTCAAACATTAAACCTAGGAAGGCTCTTGCCTGTTTCATTCTGCAGTATCTCTGCACTTTCTACCTCCATCAGCTTGTCACTGAGAGCTACAGTTAGTTAACAATGTATTGTAGACCAGAACTAATTGCAATCAATATGTTATTAATTCTCAAACAAAAGGTTGCCTTCAATTAACCAAGTGTGAAAAAAGTTGATTACAGTGGTTTGCACATATGTCCATAGTCACCATCACCAATTAGCAGGCTTGTGCCCCAAAAGTGCTCATTAGTGCATGGAATGATAACACATCAACAAAAATAAACAGCCATGGTACTGTGGCATGGTTTTTCTAAATTCCATCAAGGACAGGGAAAGAAACATAGTATTATTTATGCAAGATTGTGAAAGAAAGCTTTATACATTATGACATGAAACACAACCACATTTTCAAGGTGTTTGCCAACTGTGCAATCCCCTATAGGAGATGTACCTTACCTGAGATGCTACCATGTTTTACATGCAGATGGTACACCATAAATGCTTGTTAAATAAAGTTGCTGAACCTTAGAGCTACAAAGGGTCTTGGAACTAATTCTGTATGATCACAAGGCTCAGAAAAATGAAATGACTTTGCCAGGGTAGCACAGCTGTGAAGTAGAACTAGGACCAGGGATTTATTCTAGAACAGGGGTTCTCAACCTCAGCACCGCTGACAGTTTGGGTTGGATAGTTCTTTTGTTTTTTAGACTTATGTATTCATTTACTTACTTGCTTATGAGAGAGAGAGGGAGAGGAGGTGCAGAGGGGGAGGGAGACGATCTCAAGCAGACTTCCCACTGAACGTGGAACCCAATGTGGGGCTCAATCCCAGGACCCTGAGATCATGACCTGAGCCAAAATTAAAAGTTGGACCCTTAACTAACTGAGCCACCCAGGTGCCCTGGGCTGGATAATTCTTTGTTGTGGGGGGCTGTCCTGGGCATTATGGGATGTTTAGCATCCTTGGCCTCCACCCACGAGATGCCAGTAGCAGCCCCTCACCCAATCATGACAAACTGGATTTTCTCCAGATATTGTTCCCTGGTTGGGGTGAGGGTGGGGGGAGAAGGGGAACAGAAATGCCCATATTCGAGGGGCTCCTGGGTGGCTCAGTGGGTTAAAACCTCTGGCTTCAGCTCCCGTCATGATCCCAGGGTCCTGGGATTGAGACCTGCATTGGGCTCTCTGCTCAGCATGGAACCTGCTTCTCCCTCTCTCTGCCTGCCTCTCTGCCTACTTGTGATCTCTGCCTGTCAAATAAATAAAAAAAAAAATCTTAGGAAAAAAAAAGAAATAAAGAAATGCCCTTATTTGAGAACCACTGTAAATGCAGACCTGTGGTTCTCAAAGTGTGATCCCCAAAGAGTAGCATCAGCATCACTGGGAGCTTGTTAAAAATACAAATTTGGGGGTGCCTGGGTGGCTCAGTGGGTTAAGTCTCTGCCTTTGGCTCAGGTCATGATCTCAGGGTCCTGGGATCGAGTCCTGCATCTGGCTCTCTGCTCAGCAGGGAGCCCACTTCCCCCTCTCTCTCTGCCTGCCTCTCTGCCTACTTGTGATCTCTCTGTGTGTCAAATAAATAAATAAAATCTTAAAAAAAAAAAACAAATTTTGGGAGGCCACACTCTAGATCCACTGCATCTGAAACTCTGGGGGTGGGTCCCAGTAATAAGGCCTTCTTCAGGTGGCTCTGATGCTCCCTCAAGTTTGAGACAGTGGTGTCAAATGTGTTTGTCCCTATTTCATAGATAAAGAAACTGAGGGTGAAGAACTCCCATGCCTTGACCAAGTTCTGATTTAGTCCTGACTTAGTAACAGCAGAAAGAGACTTGAACCTCACTCAGTAATGACATCAGGGACCACTGTTTCTGCTCCACTGTATCTCCTTAAAAGACGGGCAGCAGGGCATGGGACTGGATCGGGACCCAGTCTGTCTCTTTCAGACCACGGACACCGCAAACTTCCCAGGCCCCTTTGTGGTGACTGAGACCTTTGGGATCCAAGGCAACGAAGACGAGCGTCAGAGCCTGGAGAAGTGTAACAAACCTGACTAACTGTTCCCAGGTCAAACTGAGCACCTGGGGAGCAAAGGCACTGACCAGCATCTCTAGATCCTCTCTCCAGTGAGCATTCTGAACAAACTCTTAATGAAAAAATATTTCACCAACCCAGCTCACCCACAGTCTTTTGTGGGAGCCTTCACCCCATTCCTCTGGCTACTAGAGAAGCAACCATTGCTTCTGTGACCTCACTCGTCTGGCCCCAGCTGGTTACTTGACCTAAGTGGAATCCTTCCTTGGGACTGAGAATTGAACTTATCACTCCCTGATGGTTGAAACAGTGATATTTCAAGTTCTGGAGATATCAGGCTCCCTGTGTTCTACTACTACTACTATTACCAGCACAGAAATGTCTTTCATTTACAACCAAAGAGACCTAACTCAAATAAGCAAGACTTAAAAACAAAAGAGAAAGTCCCTTTCACCACCAGGACTAACCCAGGGGAGGGTAACATTGTTCATAACATTCAGGAGACAAGAGGGAAACGTATTACTGTAACTCTCACCTGTAACTCAGGGAAGTTTGGTCGGGAAAGTCCCCTCACATCTTCTCCAAGGCCTGACTTCTGAGGATGGTTCTGATCTTCTCTGAAAAACCAGAGCCATGCCAGAACCCTTGGCTCCAAAAGTTATCCTTGGATCTCACCAACACGCCCTGCAACAATAGCTCAGACTGATAGCAAAATTTCACATAGGAAGGAGGAAGGGAAAATACGAGTCAGAAGGACTACAAGTTACAAAAGGATGGAGGCTGGTTCAATAGATGAGAAGGTGCAGGAGTGATGGGGAAATCAGAAGCAAAATATTTTTTGCAACAGCTATGACTCCAGACCTCCCTGCTTCACTGGGGAACCCAAACTCACTCTACACATGCACCTGATATGCACCTTTGTATAGCCAACAACAAAAAGTATCTGTAGCAGAGACATGACATCAATATTTCTTTTTCTGGATGGCAGGATGAAGGGATGGATGGATGGATGGTGGATGGATGGATGGATGGATGGTCGGTGGATGGATGGATGGTGGATGGATGGATGGATGGATAGGTGGATGGATGGATGGTAGATGGATGGGTGGATGGATGGTGGGTGGATGGATGGATAGATGACAGACAAATGCTGAATAAGAGCATATAAGTCCTCTAGAGGCAGAATTAGGAGCACCCAGTTGAGGTAAGGCAATACCTCGGGCTGGTAGATCTGTTAGGTAGTGGAACAAGTGACTATGAATGGTGTAGAGAGAATACTGCTCAGGGAGACAAAAGCTCACCTTTCCCCTGACCTGCTGTGTGACTCTGACCCACTCCCCGCATCTCACCAAGCCTCATTTCCACATGTACACAAATACATAGGGCCATCCTAGCTCTCCCTCTTTCTGGTTCCTTCCATCTCCTAGATGTGAGGAATCTTCATGAGGTTGGGTATCCCCAAACTGTTAAAGCAGAGCCATGTTCCAGGCCCTCTGCAGAGCAGGTTTCACTGCCCATCTGCCAGTCCTGTTTACAGAGTGACACCAAGATGGGTGGGCAGTTGGGAGGTCTCCAACTTCTCTGAGAACATCTCTGCAGATGCTTCTGTAAAGGGTGAGACGTGGGCCTTGTAGCAAGTGAGAAGTCTGGAGTGCTGCCATGCCATCCTGCCTGTCCCCACACTCACCAGACAGGCACCATCCCCTGAATGCAAAGCACCAATAATTCCCCATGGGGGTTCTGGGTCCTTCCATGAGATGAGGGATCTCTGTCCTGCCTTGGTGTCAAAGGATACATTCCTGGAACCATTGGAATGATGGTGTTGATGGAAATGATGCAATGCTACAGCCTCTGGTGTAGTGGTTCCCCTTTGCCCCATTTTGGGTGCTTCCTGCTGCTCATCGCCCAGGGCACTGTCGACTCTCCTTTACCAAGAGTTTCCTGAGTCCCCATGTGCCAATGGGCTGACAGAAACGTATATTGAGGGGCTCAACATTCTACGTTCTCTCCTAAGCCCAGCCAAGACGTCTCGGTGAAGATCATTAACAATTTCCTTTTATCATCAGGCACTATGTCATAGGTGCTGCGCCAGGGTTCTTCAATTTAACGCTCACAGTGACCATGCAGGAGGTAGTTTCTCTCCAATATAAAACTGATGAGTAAACTGAGGCCCAGAGAGGGTGTTAACCCGCCCAAACCACATCGTGAGCCAGTGGCAGGACTGAGATGAGAATTTTAGGCCATACACAGAGCTTGTACCCTAATCACAAGGCCACACTGCTCCTCAGCATAGCCCAGATCTTAACACCAGAGACTCTCTGGCTGCTACCTCACCAAACCCACTGCAGTTCCGGGTCTCAATATCCCTCTGTTCACACCATTTCGTCGCTCGTAAATGCTCCAGGCTCTACTCATGGGTCCCCTCTACCGTGAAGATAGTCAAATCCTTCCAAGCCCCCAAGGTAAAGTGAACCCATCTATCCTCCTTGCCCCCATTGACCCTGCAGGTCCATCTATCACAGGAAACATTTCTGCCAAGGTGTAGATGCCAATCTCAGCCTTCTAGCTTCTGGTTTCCGGGAAATAGGGTCCTTGTCTTACTCATTTCTATTTGCCCAGGATCTAGCTCAGTGTTTGGCACATGGACGCTCTCAGCAAATACTGAATGGAGAACCAAATGGACTGAAAAACCTCATCAGAAATCCAATTTCGAGCTAGTCCGGAGAGCAAGCTCCTAGGGCAGGGGTGCCGGCACACAGCATGTGCTTGCTCATGAAAACTTACCTCGTGATGAAGAAAAGGAATGAATGAATGATGAGCACAGCTGAGCATTTACGCACTGATTCACTGAATGTCTTCCTAAGCAACCAGATGCAATCATAGGATTTAGGAACGGAAACATCAGGTACTTCCTAGTAAATTGACCATTAACTCTAGGGTCCCTGTTACAGGCTGAATGTCTGAACCCCTCCCCACCTCCAAATTAAATATGTTGAAATTCTAATCCCAATGTGATGGCATTTGGAACTGGGGGCCTTTGGGGGATGATTTGGTCATGAGGGTGGAGTTCTCCTGAACAGAATTAGTGTCCTCGTAAGAAGAGGGCAGATTGCTAGCTAGTTCTTCTCCCGTCACAGGAGAGTACAATGAGAAGTTGGCAGTCTCTGACCCAGAAGAGGCCCCTCACCAGAGCCTAACCGTGCTGGCACTGTGATCTCAGACTTCTCAGCCTCCACAACTGTGAGAAATAATGTCTGTTGTTTATACGCCACTCAGACTATGGCCCTTCATCGCAGCAGCCCGGACGGAC
Organism: Lontra canadensis; assembly: GCF_010015895.1. NCBI lineage: Eukaryota > Metazoa > Chordata > Mammalia > Carnivora > Mustelidae > Lontra > Lontra canadensis. Next base: position 3,634,034 of record NW_022631099.1, on the reverse strand, counting down.
GGAACAGTCTCAGAGTAACTTTTTAGACCTTAAACCATCCTTCTGAGACAAGAGACCTTCAAAACGCAATAAGAAACTAAGCCTCACTTCAAAACCTAGACAATGGAAGGATATTAGTCCCTCACATTGCAAACAGGCTTGGCCTAATGCTGGAGGGCTAATGAAATCCTCAAAATAAAATTTTAATATATAAAGTCTTTTTAGAGTTGAGTTCTCCCAGACGGGGACCCTGAGACAAAGGTTTAAGTGCAAGCATTTTATATGGGAGGCAACCCCAGGAGGCATCAGCAGGGGAGGGGGGCAGGAAACACAGAGGAGGGATGGAGGCCAATTAACAGTGGTTATCCGGGGACACCTGGGTGGCTCAGTGGGTTGAGCCCCTGCTTTCGGCTCAGGTCATGATCTCAGGGTCCTGGGATCTAGTCCCGCATCGGGCTCTCTGCTGGGTAGGGAGCCTGCTTCCCCTTCTCTCTCTCTGCCTGCCTCTCTGCCTACTTGTGATTTCTGTCTGTCAAATAAATAAATAAAATCTTAAAAAAAAAAAACAAACAGTAGTTATCCGTCCAGTTACTACCGTGGGCAACTACAGCTTGATCCTACAGGGGACTCTGGGAGACAGTACAGACCCACTGAAGGGCAAAGGGAGCTGGGATAGTTATTGTCCACTTCCCATCTGCCAAGCCTGCTCCCGGGGGCATTAACTCCCCAGTATTTCCACCCTGCCCGCGCATGCACCGGGGCTGAGGGATAGCCCCTGAGTGGAGAGCGGCCGGTTCCTGCAGGGGACAGCCCTCAGCATACTCAGGAATGGCGAGTGCCAAATGGGTGGGAATGAGTCATCAACGGTGTCTGCTACAAAGCCCAAGGGAAGAACTGAGCAAAGCAGCAGCGTTGGTCTCCAACTGACTAACTAAGAGGTATCAGAACCTAATGTAAACTAAGCCAGAAAACTGGGGCCCTGAGACAAAAGCAAGCTCTGGGCAGAGGAGACGCTAGAACCTTCCATCTGTCTCTTCTCCTCCTTTCTTTGGAGGATATATGTCTGCCTTTCATCTGTTCTCCCTCCCCAACCTGGAATCTATTTTCCTCTCAGTCTGAGTCTTTCTTCCTCTTCCCCCTCAATATCTTCCACCCACCCCTCCTGTCCCTATTTTTCCCATCTCTTAAGAGCCCATAACATGAAAGCAAAGTATCTTGCTTAATATTTGTTTACTTAGGAACAGTGAGTTTTATGTACACTGTTCTTAATTAAAATCTCAGCAAGTTTCTATTTATGGATGGAGAGGCATTCTGCCCAAGAAGGGGGGCTTTCAAATCTTGGCATCTTCTTACCAATGCACCCCCAGCACTTGGAATGAACACTTGGGATTCAGCCTTTCATTTGGGGCCCATGAAGCTATTCATGTTCTTAGCAACACCAATTATTGGCAATTTCACTGTGTGAGGGAAGTGAATTTCCTTCCAGACATGCTGTAGTGGTACTCCATCACTGCTTCATCTGTGTGGGTGGCCCACGAGATAAATGCTCATCCGAAGTGTCAGGCAGGGTATCTACAGTAAAGCACTTGGTCTCCACCCAAACCATCGTCTGGAGTAACTGCTCTCCCCTGTCACTTTGTGGGGGGGGGTCCCCTCTAAATGACTGCATCAAGAAAGAAAGTTTCCCATTGTCTTCCAGACCATCTTCTTCCCTTCCAATTCATTCTCTACCTTTCTCTCCTCAAGATCACTCAGGTGTCACCTCCTCCAAGAAGCCTTCCCTGGCTTCCTCAAGATGGCAGGCATTCTCTCTTCTGTGCTCCCTGAACTTGGGACCACTTGCTTACGTGACATGCCCCTGATGGTTTTGTCTGCTCACCAGGCTGTGGGCCCATAAAAGACAAGAGTCCCCATCCTGGTCAACTAGTCTCACTGGAAATTCAGCAGAGAGTACAAGTTTGGTAAATGTTGAATGGATGGATAGATGGATGAAATGAATGCTGGGACTTACTAGAGCCTGAGACCAACTGGCAGGAACTCTTGGGCTTATAGCCAGTGACCAATGTAAGGAATCCAGAGGTCAGGAAGCCCAGGGGGTGGGTCAGGGGGCCATAGGACTAAACCTCACCCATATGGAACCAGAATGTGCCACTCCTGTTGATTTTACATATTGGGCTTCTGGAAATGGAGTTCCACTTCTTTAAAAAGTTGGAGAACTATGACTCTACAGTTCCAACTTCTGCTTTTTTTAGAGGGAGGGTGGTTTAGAACCTAGATTTACTGACTCCTGGTCCAGTGCTCACTCAGCTCAATACCACAGCCAAGTCCACCCAAAGATGGGGGTCTGCTCCCTAAGAGGGGTGTCTGGGATGAGGACATGGGGGTTAGGCAGCGGTGGGGGTGTGGAGCAGCAGGACTGATGCTTCCCACCCAGAGTGGAAGTAGGAATGTAGCCTCCAGGTGTGGCGGAGCGCTAGAGGGGATGGGCTAGGGACCTGAGATCAACTGGAGCTCAGGAGCCTCTACTAGGTAGGGTGCAGCGGATCTGAGGCCAGGAGAAGACCCCTCCACCTTCCTAGGCGGGTGGATCAGGATGGCCACAGCCCTGAAGGGTGGAGGTCAGGAGCGGCCTGGAACATGCAGTGAAAGGGGAAAATCCCCGCTGGACCCAGGTCCCACCCTGCCCACATCTCACCTTGTAGGGAAGAGCAGAAAGGCCAACAGCCTATGGGAGGCTGGGGAGATTAGAGGGTTTCCCAGTGGCTCCCTGTCCTGGAGCCCCAGCCAAGAAGCAGAGGGGTGGTGGCGCCACCTCCTGGCGCCTTCGGGGAGTGCAGCTCACACCCAAACAGCCTCAGGCCCTAGGCAGTAGGGGTTGAGGGTTCTGAGGAAGGGCAGGGCCCAGAAGAGCAGATCAACCATTTCCTATTCCTTCTCCTGCATGATATCATGGACAACTTTGAACGTTATCAAAAGTAGCGAGAATTGTCACGAACTCCCAGATACCCATCACTCTACTTTGCCAATTAGTGCACAGCTAATCTTGCTTCCTCTTTACCCTTTCTCCACCTTAGCCCTTCCAAATTATTTCAAAGCAAATCCCACACAACACGTCATTTCAACCCTAAGTGTGTTCTTATGTCTAAGTACTTTTACAATGTAACCACAATACCATTATCCCACCAAAAAATAATTCCTTAATATCAAATTTCCAATTGTCCCACGAATTCATACATGTATTTCTATAGTGTATTCAACAGAATCCTAATCAAGTCTACATATTATAACTGGTTCAATGTCTTCTGAGTCTTTTTTTCCCCCCCAAACATCAGCCATTTATTATCATTCACCAGTCTTTGGGTTTTGACTGGGCGGCTCTTCTGCCCCATATGGTGTATTCAGCTGCGTACCTGGTTTCTCTTTGCTTGGGCCTATCCATATGGCTTCCCTCTTTAGGAGCGTAGAGAGTGGGAGGTTTTTCTTCATCTATAAGTTTCTCCTCCATTTGGGTTTTTTTGGGGGGGGGGGGGGGGGGTGGTTTTCTCGTTGGCTTGTTTTATTGGAAGCTCATTTGTTGAAAGAACCTAGTGATTTGTCCGACATTTCCCACAGCTGGGATTTTTGTTGGCTTCACCCCTGCAGTGTCATTTAATATGTTCCTCAGATTTCTGAGTTGTAAATTCTGTCAGTTGGCGTTGAATCCGGAGGTTTACTCAGAGTCTGTCTTGATCACTTGTTTAGGAGGCAGGTGATATCAACTGACCTCTTCTCGTGATGTCAGTGACCACCGTGATCACTACCTACATCTGTTACTTCACTGGGGATTGGAGAACTCCAGTATTCTAATTCCATCACTCACTGTTTACTTTTAAACCCAAGATTCATTATAGATTCAGAATTACTTCCCACAACAAAACAGGCCCCTTGGGAGAAAATCTGCTGCTGGACCCTGGGACACGTCCTCCCCCTCTTCCAGAACTGTGCTGTTGGGTGAGGGAGCCACTACCCACACCTGGTTACAGAACACGTGAAAGGTAGTCAGTCCAAATTTGAGATGAGCTGCACGTGTAGAATATGTTTCCAGGTTCAAAGACTTGGTATGAAAAAGTAATGTTAATATCTCATTCACAATTTTTATATGATTTGCATGTTGAACTAATATTTTGAATAGACTGGGTTGAATGAAACACACTATTAAAAAATTAATTTTACCTGTTCCTTTGTACTTTCTGAATGTGGCTACTAGAAAATTTTAAATTATATACGCAGCTCACATTTATGGCTCACATTCTATTTCTGTTGACAGCGCTGGTCTAGGATCTAGTTGTCTCAGTGAATTCATTAACTTTTCTAGAGCTCTTCCTATGTGACAGGCAGTGCTCAGAAAATACAGCAGTGAACAAAATAGACAAAGCCCCTACCCTCATGGGGCTTGGATTCCAGAAAGAAGAGACATACAATTAGCAAATCTCAAGTACATCGGGCAGTGAAAAAGTGTTGAGGATAGGGAAAGATTAAGGAGGAACCTCTGGTAAGGAGAGTTTTGATCAGGAAACCAAAAGAGGCAAAGAGTGGCCTCTGTGCATATATGGATGAACAAGTAAAAACAGATGTCAAAGGAGAGAGGACAGATCTTGCAAAACCCATGGAAGGACTTCGGTAGGGTTTTATCTTTTTTTTTTTTTTTTAAGTGAGATATAATTTACACATGGTAAAACCCACCTTTCTGAAGTACACATTTCTATGAATTCTGACAAATACATAGAATCATGAAACCATGACCAAAATCAAGACACAGAATATCTCCATCATCCAAAAACATTCCCCTTGGCACTTTCAAGTCAACCTCTCCTCCTACCCCCGTGCTTGAACAACTACTTATGTACTTTCTGTCCTTATAATTTGGCCTTTTCCAGAATGTCATATAAATGGAAACATATGAGTCTGGCTTCTTCCACTTAATACAAGGCTTTTAAAAGTTGCCTGGTTATTGCATTTATCAGTAGTTTGTTCCTTTTTATGGTTGAATAGTATTCCACTGTATGGATGTGCCACTCGTTATTTATTCACCAGCTGATGGACAAAAGAAAATTAGAAAGCAATAAAAGAGAAAAAGAGAAACAAAAAGAAAGCATACTAAATGGAAAATATGAAATAAGAGAGCAAAAATGAGGCTTAATATAATACTATTTATAATAAAGATAAATGGGTAGAAGTCATCAGTCAAAAGGTAGAGAATCTAAGATTGGGTAAGAAAACAAGATCCAGGAGTATGCTATTTACAAGCAAACACTTAAAAGATACATAGATTAAAGAGAAAATAATTTAAAAGTATATATCAGAAAATATGAACCAAAAGAATGTTACACTAATAGCAGCAGTCCTAAGATCTGACAAACAGAATCCAGTGGAAACCATAGTAGCATAAGAAAGAATAACAGATTTTCAAATAACCACCCAAGAGCATATATTTTCATTAAAAAAAATGTAACTTCAAAATACATGAAATGCCAACTTGCAGAATTAGAGAAATAAATAAATTTATTTTTTTTATTTATCTGTCCCAGAAACCAATCAAACAGACAATCAGCAAGCTGATACAGGAATACAGAACTCCTAATCTTACAATCAGCTAACACTCTTTCTGAGCACACACAGGATATTTACAAAAATTGACCATTAAAATAAATGAAAATAAATTTCAAAAGATCAGTATTAATCTCTTTCTCAGACAATATGCAATAAAATCAACAAAGATAACTGATAAATTCTCTTATATCTGGAAACTAATATATTACTCAGTAACCTATGGATTAATAACAAAATTATAAGAACTAAGCAACCAAGTACTACACGTCAAACTTTGGGAGAACACAAATAAAATCTTTTTTATTTTTTTTTATTAACATATAATGTATTATTAGCCGCAGGGGTACAGGTCTATGAATCACCAGGTTTACACACTTCATAGCACTCACCATAGCACATACCTTCCCCAATGTCCATAACCCCACCACCCTCTCCCTACCACAAATAAAATCTTAAAAAAAAAAAAAAATGGGGGAGAATAGATGAGAGCAATATCTAGAGGGAAATGCATAGGTTAAAAAGTATTTATCAGAAGCAAAACAAACAATAATAGAGGGGAAAAAAGAGAGAGGCAAACCAAGAAACAGACTCTTAACTCTAGAGAACACACAGTGGTTAACAGAGGGGAGGGGGTGGGGGATGGGTGAAATAGGTGATAGGGATTAAGGAGGACACTTGTTATGATGAGCACCAGTGTTGTATATAAGTGTTGAATCACTAATTTGTATACCTGAAACTAAATTACACTGTATGTTAACCAGAATTAAAATAAAAATTTTAAAAAGGAGGAAAACGAAAAGTACTTATCATAAAATCAGAAAGATTTAATGCAAACAAGTTAAATGCTCAATAATGAAGATGAAAAAGAGCAAGAAAGATGATAACAGCTTGAACCAGAGTAAAAGAGATGAATATTTGGGATATTTTTCAAAAACTGAGTGAATAGGATGGATGTAGGAATCTGGAACTCAGTGGGATAGTCATATGTGGACAGATAAACCTCGAAACCATCAGTATATTTAAAGCCACAGTCAGAGAACTAAGTGTAAATAGAGAAGAGCATAGGACCTAGGTGAGTTCACCAGAGCCTTAATTCTGAGTCTAAGCTGGTTAAATTTTATTGGAGTTCCCAGGATATGCTAGGTGCAGAGATGCTGCCTCAGATCAGTAAAAGTCACCAGAGCCTGGCATGTAAACAAGAATACCCAACAAGGAACATAACTATCAAGTAGACCAAATGTTTTCACCATTATCATCACCATCATCATCATCATCACCATCACCACCATCATCATCATCACCGTCATCACCACCATCACCATCATCACCAACATCATCACCACCATCACCATCATCACCAACATCATCACCATCATCACCATCATCACCATCACCACCATCATCATCATCACCGTCATCACCACCATCACCAACATCATCACCATCACCACCCCC